>NC_050573.1:438943122-439080622 GCF_011100635.1 Trichosurus vulpecula | reverse complement strand
GTTTTGAACTTCAATTCATTTTAGTCATTTGAAACTATTTCCATTTGGTACCTGAACCTCCTAAAACTACTCAGGTTCAGTGACTCAATGATACATGATAAGCATATGAAAAAGGTCCAAGTAAAGGTCTACATGAGATACTAAGGGGAAAACCTGGGAGTTTGGGAAAGTCTACATGGAGGACACAGCATTTGGGCAGAACTTTAAAGGATGAGTAGAATTTCAGTAAATGGAAAGGTGGGGTGTGGCTAAGGGAGATCAGAAGTAAAGGTATGGAGGTGGAAAAGCACCAGACAATAAGTAGTCCAGTTTGTATGAAGCTTAGAGTATGTGGAAAGGACCAGTATGAAGTATAGCGGGATGCGGAGTTTCCAGATTGTAGAGGACCCTCAATGCCTGATTAAGGAATTTGACCTTTCAGTAAGCAACAGACAGCTATAGAAGGGTCTTGAGCAGAGAAGTGACATGATCAGATAGACGATGACTCCAACATAAAAATCATTGCAAGCCCAGACACATGGAATGTGTTGATGTTCCCAGGCCTCCTGCCTTCTTCCTCTGTCCATTTTGTTTCCCCTTAGATTTCAGAATTCTCAAAAGAAAGGGATTTGATCATCTCACTAACACTGTATTACTAGGGGCTTCATGTTGATATCTCTCCTGAGAGAAATTATACTTTATAAATTTATATACTTTATAGTCACTCTTCTGATATATAGAAGACACTTTGTACACCTTAAAGTGCTACCTAAGTGTATGTTTTTTTCATTAAGAACTTCAGAAAAGAAAGAATGAATCCTGAAGAGTTCCCATCAATAAAGTTAAAAATTTCCATCTAGACAAAGCTGGGTCAAATCTCAGAAAAAAAATGACAAAAGACAATGAGATGAGCTGGTAAATTAAAACAAAAGAGCTGATTAGTGGAGTCAATTATAACAAATACAAAAAACAAGCTTTTCAATTCCTTTCACAAATTCAAATTTTTCTTTACTGGACCTTGACAGTTCTCTTGTAGCCATGAAGGCTATGTTGTGATTACATATTCATACTGAGGATAACATGCCTAACACAATCCCCAGTTAGATAGAATTCACCTGAAATGTCACTCTACCTGTGTACTACTAGGCTCTAGCCACTGGGTTGCTGGGCTGCTGGGTTGTTGAGTTGTGACAATTGAGATCTATGCCATCAGTTGGAGGTGTAATTCTTCTTCATCCCCTTAAGAAGGTGATTAAAATTCACACACTAGAGTCACAGAGAGCAGAGGGTCATTACAAGTCTTCCTTAAGCCTACTAAAGTAAAAAGAAAAAAATCAGAGCTTAGGCTAATTCTTTCATTCATCCCACTAAGACATTTTAAGCATTAGGGACTAAAAGCCCACAGCCACAAGCTGCCACCTCCACCCTCACACCCTTTGATGAGTGCTAACATATGGAACCAGGGAGTCTTGGTTGCCTGTTGTAGGTGATTTCTTTCCTGGCTTCTTAGAATAAGGATTTGCTTTGCCTCTTTTTCTGGTGTTTGAGAGGATCCCTAGCCTCCCATTAGGAGGGATATTGATTTTCACATGTGGCTTTCACGGGATGAAACTTCAGGCACAATGGTATAGTGGAAAGAATGTTGGGATTCATGTTCAAAGATGAGTTTGAATCATGGTTCTGCTATTACCTGCCTTTCTATCTTTGGCAAGCCACTTTTGATTCACAGCTTCCTTTCTTATAGAATGAGGTGTCAGGGGGTGGGGGGTGGAGAGGGTGGGAAGGAGGGGGAAAGAGAGAACTAGATGTTTTCTTAGGGCCTTCCAGCTCATATCCTAGGGAATATTATTTTCTTTCATCGTTGAGGTGAATAGGGAAGGGTGCCTCTGTACTGACATTTTAGGCATTGTCCTACTTAGCAGAAGAACTAGGGACTCAACAACATCCATGCCTATGATACTATGATTTTTCCAAATATAACAGGTACCATGAACCATATCAGATACCAAAATATATCCTATGTGAGTCTGACTAACATTTATGACACCCAAACTTTAGCCAATTAAAAAAGTCAGTTTTTCAGTAAGTTTATACCTCAAGCAAAGTTTGAGTTGGGGATAAAGAAGTAGGGGTGATTCCCAACCTTTGCTCATGTTCTGTCACTTATCAATGTGGATTTTAGGGAGGAGGAGAAGAGAGAAAGGAGGAAGGAATGGAAAATGAGGGAAAGAAGAGAAAGAAAGGGAAAAGAAAAAAGATGGTATTCATCTAGAGAATGAGAGAATTGGACCAAATTATCTCTGAGATGTCTTCCTGCTCTGTGATTCTGAGCATAAAGGGTAATACGAATCCATTTATAGTGATTCAGAGGTAGGAGAGTAAAATTAAATTGCCAAGAGAACTATAGTATCTCTCTCTTTCTAGGAGCCACCTCATCCCCAGATGCTCCATAAAATAAAGTTCAAGAAAGAATGGTTTTCTTTGATACATCTAGGACCCTATTCAATGATGTTCAACCTCAATTTGGAAAGGCTTGGCAAATGGGTGTGAACAGTGACCTCAGTTGTGCAGGTTACTTAGATGGGTAGCTATGGTGAGCTTTGGTTGTATCTAGCTGAATTGCTCTGTTTGAAACCAAGGGTTGCTAATATAGAGTATCTGGGGGTAGCCCTTGTTAGGCTGTTCTTTGAAGTCCAAAGGTATTTGCAGGTGTTATCCCACCCAAATAACATCAACTGACTTACTGAACAAAGATTCTCTTCCCCAACCAAGCAAATCTATTTGTTGTGCTTCATTCACAACTGACTTATTGCCAGTCCTAATTAAATCATTTCAAATGCTTTTTTCCTACCTGGGGTGCCTGCCTTCTCTCTGACAAGTCACCCCCTCTTCCAATTCGAAAGCTAGTTAAAAATTCACCTCAAGAAACCCTTCTTTTGTTTACCTAATTTGATCATGACCATATCATTACTCAATGTCTGTGCAGTGCTTGTATATACAGTTCATATGTCATTCATACTTATTCACATGTTGCTTTCTTCTATTTTCATGTATGTGTTTTGTTTCCCTCATTTGAAGATAAATTCTTTAAGGGAAGAAGATGTATGTGTCTTCTGTTTCTTTTCTATCCCACCTCACTGCCAAGTACAGTGCTATTTACAAAGTGTATAATCAGTAATTGTTTACTGATAGGCAAGGATTAAAGCTCTGTGTCTATAATGCCCTTCTCTGAGAAACTAGCCTTTTAAAAAGATTTTATTTTTTCCAATTACATGTAAAAACAAATTTTAATGTTCTTTCGAAAAATATTTTGAATTCCAAATTCTCTCCCTCCCTTCATGCCCTCCTCTGAAAAGCAGCAAGCAATCTGATATAGGTTATACATGAGCAATCATGTTAAACAGATTTCCACATTAGTCATGTTGCCCACGCCCCTTTTAGCAGAAGATCTTCACCTCTATAACAGCATTCCTTCAACGGTTCAGAAAATTATGAAGGTGTGTTGGTGGTTATTTCCCCAGAAATAATACTGGTAATCATGAAATGCTTTTTAAAAAATCTAAAAGAAGACTTCTAGGCCAATTGGTAGATCTTCCAGGAAGAATTTGTGGGGGGTCATGGACAAGCATTGCTTAGGATGAGAGTGCTCATGAACAGCAATATGTGCAATCGGAAGGAGTATCCAAGTTGATGAGATGATGAATCTGTGGAAATATGGAAGTCCTGAAGGGTTTTTTTTTTCTGACCAGGTGTTGGGTGTCTATAGAACAGATTTCTCAAAGATTAAAAGATTCAGGATTCCCAGAATCAACCTGTCCATCTGGCAGGACTGCTGAATTGGTTTAGGAGAGGGCAAGGACAAACATAGCCCATATCCCCACCCTCCACCTTTACTCAGGGCAGTAAGCTAGAAATTGGAGTTATTACATGGAAGTGAACCAAAGAACAAGTGCCATGACTCCTGGGTGACCAGAAACCCATGGCTTTCCCAGTTTGTGACAATTGGCTGACTCACTATAGTGGGACACTCTCCTGCTGAGAGGCTCTAGCTGTTAGGAAATGTGCATCTTACTTCCCCTACAAAGAGTTCTCAGTAGAGGACTGACTTTGTTGAACATTATGGTGATCAAAGTATATCTATAGGCCATGTTTAATGTACTGTACTTGGGTGATAGCTACAATTATAAACACTATGGAGTACACATCAGAAGATCATACAGCTATGGAGTAATTACTGCTTAAAGTAGCCCTATATAAACCTTAGCAATCCAGAAGCCATATTTCTTCTTTTCCCTTAATAGCATTTTTTTCAATTACATGTAAAGATAGTTTTCAACATTCATTTTGTAAAATTTTGAGTTCCAAATTTTTCTCCCTCCCTCTCTCCTTTTCCGCCTCCCCAAGACAGCAAGCAATCTAATATAGGTTATACATGTACAATCATGCTAAACATATTTCCACATTAGTCAGGTTGTGAAAGAAGAATCAGAACAATAAAGTAAAAATGGTATGCTTCAATCTGCATTCATACTTCACAATTCTTTCTCTGGATGTAGTTAGCATTTTCCATCACAAGTCTCTTGGAATTGTCTTGTATCAATTGTATTGCTGAGAAGAGCTAACTAAGTCTATTATAGTTAATCATTGCACAATGTTGCTACTGCTATGTACAATGTTCTCCTGGTTCTGCTCACCAGCATCAGTTCATTCAAGTCTTTCCAGGTTTTTCTGAAATCTGCGTACTCATCATTTCTTACAGCACAATAGTATTCCATTACATTCATATACCACAACTTGTTAAGCCACTCCAATTCTTTGCCACCACAAAAAGAGCTACTATAAATATTTTTGTACGTACAGGTCCTTTCCCCTTTTTTATGGCCTCTTTGGGATACTCACCTCCTAGAAGTGATATTGCTGGATCAAAGGGTATGCACAACTTGATTGCCCTTTGGGCATAATTGCAAATTATTTTCCAGAATGGTTAGATGACTTCTGGTACCTCAGAGTTGTTTTAATTTACATTTCTCTAATCGATAGTGATTTAGATCACTTTTATATGGTTATAGATAGCTCTAATTTCTTCCTCTGAAAACTGCTTGTTCATATCCTTTGACCATTTATCACCTGGGGAATGACAGAAGCCACATTACAATGTGTGTTTTGAAAAAAATATTTGGCTCTGCCCAACCTCATTTTGCTTCTGAAATAATACTAGAAGTTTACAAGAGGTATTCTTTCTCTTTCTCTCTAGGGCTTCCTTACCATAGGTCCTTTGAGTAACTTGACCCCTAAGTTCTTCTCATGTCCCCCTCCTCAGCTTTATGAGCTGATATACTAAATGGTGGTCTACTTGGCTTTATTTGGGTCCTGGTTCACACCAACACTTAGATGATGCATAAAGAGCTTGCTTTTCAACTTCCCCTTAGGAGGATATGACTAGGACCTTCAACTTGGAGGCCAGGATGGAAGTGTATACTGACTTTGGTTACTTAGAGAAGTCACTAGAAATAAGGATGTAGGTAGGCTATTTTATGAAACTCAGAATGAAAGTCTCAGAACTCTTCAGTTTGCAAAGAAAACAGTTGAGAAAGGCTATAAGGGAAGTCTATAAAAATCCAGGTAATAGAGGGAACATGGTTAGGTTTTGTTTTTGATGAGATATTGGAATGCTAAGCTCTCCTGTAGAACATTATACTTGCTTTGCATATTCTAATTTGTTTTATGGTTACTTATGTTGATACCCTTGCTAGAATATAAGCTCTTTGGGGGTAGGTACAGTATCTTTTTCTTCTTCATGCCTCCTCTAGCATCTATCCCGGGGTCTTGTACATAATAGGTAATTAAATGTTTGTTGTAAATGTATAGATGATTCTGAGTGTTTCTTCAAAGATCAAAGGAAATGAATTTTGGAAAAGTAAAGAAAGTACTATTACAATGAATGGTAAACTTGTGAGACTCATTACCTCTAAAAGGGATTCTTGCTGAAACTACAAACAAGTTTTGAAAGTTTGGACACAATCTGTGACTAGTCTATCCATCTGATGGATTGTTAAAGGGAATTACTATATGTGGAGGATATTCTTCTATTGAGGAGTACACCTGCTGTAAAACCATTCCCATCTATAACACATATGTTGAGACCAGCAGCAAAGTAAAAATCATGGACTGGAAGGACCATGGAGTTGACCCATAATTGTAATTCAGATTAAAGTTTTATAAGGGGAAGCACAGAATAATGTATTCATGGATTTTCTTGTACTTAATATACATTATTCTGTACTTCTCCATATGGCACTCTAATCTGGTCACAATAACACAAGACCGTGTCTTGGTGCCTAAAATTACATACTCTGCTCTGGGCAAAGGAAATCTTTTTCATTAGCATTTTCTAGTTAGCCGTTAGAAAATATACTATACAGGTGGATTTCAGAAAAACCTGAAAAGACTTACATGAACTGATGCTGAGTGAAGTGATCAAAACCCAGAGAACATTGTACACAGTAACAGCAACATAGCACAATGGCCAACTTTGATAGACTTAGCTCTCCTCAGCAATACAATGATCTCTAAGACAATTCCATGATGGAAAATGCTATCCACATCCTGAGAAAGAATTATGGAGCCTGAATGCAGATTGAAGCATACTATTTTCTCTCTCTTTTTATGTTTGTTTTTTCTTTCTCATGGTTTTTCCCTTTTGTTCTGATTTTTCTTTCACAACATGACTAATGTGGGAATATGTTTAATATGATTGTACATGTATAGCCTATATCAGATTGCATGTGGGGAGAGAGGGGAAATTTTTAGAACTCAAAACCTTACAAAAGTGAATATTGAAAATTAAAAATAAATAATTTTTTAAAAAGAAAAGAAAATATGCTATAATCATGAAAACAAAGTAGCTAAACCAATCTGGGTTATGAGATATGATCTAATTTCATTTGGCTTTCTACCTAATTCGGTCTTCCAATACAATGTAGAAAGTAACTGGTTAAGCATGAGTATAATATGTATTACAGGATCATAATGTACCATGAATGAATCATAACATAAAATAGCACTATCCTTAAAAGGTATGTGTGACACAAGTATACACAAGTATAATAAGAATATAATGGTCAGGATCTTGTTGGAGTCTTGAGTGTGTGTGTGTATGTGTGTGTGTGTGTGTGTGTGTGTGTGTGTGTGTGTGTTCTAAAATGGACAAAGTATAGAAAGATGGATTTGGAGGCGAGAAATAAAAATGATAAAATGGTCTGTAGTCAAGACTTGTGAGGAGAAAAATATTCAAGAATTTGGTATTAATGAGCCTGAGAATCTGAGAATCACAGAGTCTCAGAGTTGGAAGGAACCTCAGAGGCCATCTAATTCAAACCATACTTCAATGAGACTCTCTTCTATCACAAATCTGACAAGTGATCATTCATCCTGTGCTGGAAGACCTCCAGAAGAGATGGCTGAGAAGTGATCTAATAATTATTGACTGATTGATAGGTCATGACCAGCTTTTCTCCATCACTAGTCAGAAAAGGACAAGAGGAAATGTATTTTAATTTTACTAGTAAGCATTGAAGATAGATGTTAGGAATAGAGCAAGGATATGTCTTTGCCTTCTCAATGCTAAGAGCTGTACCTTACATGAAGTAGACACTCAATAAATGCTTTATCTAATCTAAGAGCTTTTTTTCTAAGATCTTCTTAACTGAGAAAGTTGCAATGCCTTTAAGTTCTTAAGAGTAGAAGAGCTAAGCCCATCTGTAAGGGATAAGGCCCTAAGTGTATTAAAGACTTGTAAAATAAACAATCCTTGCTTATAAATTTCCCCCACAATCAACAAATTCAATATTTATTGAGAATTCAGGAAACTACGCTAGGCACTGTGGGGAATTTGAAGATAAATACACATGTATACATACATATATACTTCCTAACAGCAAATAATTTTATAATTCAACCCAAGAAACACTTTTTGAGCACCCACTACATGTTAAATCCTGGGGACACAACAATAAAAATAAAAAGGTCCTAGTACTCTCCTGCATGGGTAAAACAGGAACATAGATAAGTTAATACAAGACACTTTCTCTGTGTACCTCTTAGCAAGCTGTTGTGTAGAGAAGTGTCAGATTATAAGAAGCTGAAGAGTAAGTAGGAGATGAAAAGGAGAGAATAGTCTTTTGAAAAGTTCAACAGGGAAAGGAAGGAGAGATTGGATGGTAGCTTGAAGGAATAGAAGGGTCAAAGGAGAGCTTTGTGATTTTCTTGAGTAAGGGAGAACATTTTTGTAGGCAAAGGGGAAAGAAGCAATGGAAAAGAAAAAAATTGAAGGTGGAAGACAAAGAGGGGATGATGAATAGATCAATGCCCTGGGAGAGGCGGGGGGGGATGGGGTCAAAGACACAGGGAGAAGGGTTAGCCTTGGCAAGTAGCAGGGACAATATCTACATTGAAAATAAGACAGGAAGAAAGGAACAGAGGATGTGGGAATGAACAAATAAATTGTGAAATGGAAAAGAGAGGAGTTATGGAAATACCAATCTCTTCCCTAACAAAAAAGATGAGGTCATCTATCTTATACGAATAGAGAAGAGAGTAGAGTTTGGGGCTTAGGGTTCCATGCACACATCCCTGAGTTTTCCATCTTTTCTAAAAAGTTTCACTTTTGAGTAGGCTTCACAATTATCCCATTTGGACAAAGGAGAATGGCCTAGATGGCCTCTGAATGTTCCTCTCAGCCCTATGGGCCTATAAATTTAAAACTCTAACTGAAATGAATTTCTGTGGTCCCCATGAGGAGCTCCAGAAGGGCTGACCTTCAGCAGCTTAAACACAACGTTTTCCTTGGCTTTCCACCCCCCTCAAAGTGCTGAACCATCAACGGAAAGTGCCACTGGCTGCAGCCCATTGGAGACTGTGGCCATCCAGTTTTCAATTTGGGTCTCTGAGCTAAAGAGCTAAATTGAGAGCATTGATCAGCTCATCAGTTCCCAATTGAACTGTTTTGCTTTGTTTCCCTCCTGAATTTTGGTACAGAACCAGGGGAAAGTGCTGGATGGATAGGCCTGGATAAATAAGAGCCTTCTGATCCTTCAGTTAGCAGAGATTCCTACCAGACACCCCGACTCCTCCCCCACACACCCAATAATGTGCCTCCATACTAGCTGGGTGAACCATGATTATATAACCACAGCGTTACTAAAGAATTTAGGAAGCACTAATCTGATCCTTTCATTACATAGATGAGGAATCAGACCTAGACAGGAGAGGTAAGGTGAGCTGTTCATAGTCACATAGTCAGTGACAGCTGAGACTCTTCAGCTCAGTGTTTTTTTTCCATCACATCAAGTCTTCTATTGCCTCTTTCAGCCTCTCCACTGCCCTAGATTTCTAAACCACATCTTTGCAGCAATTCTGTTCTGAACAGACACAAGCCTGTCACACAAACAGATCTGAAACCACCTAAAGAGCTGAACAACTATGTGCCAAAAGTAGTTTCTATCACCTTGGGTTTGATCTCAACCAAACTGATATTTTACCCACAATAAATATATAAATATATAACCTCATCTGGACCCAAACAATCCTTGCCTATCTTTAACAACTCCTTATTCCCCACAGTGTCTATTTCAAAGCCTTTCTTCCCCTATTCCTCCCTTCCCCAACCAATTAATAGGTCATCTGGCCTATTCTTGGATAATATTGAGGCCATCCAACATGATCTTCCTTCCAAACCTTCCCTTTGACCTCTTTTCCCACGCCTCCATTAGTCAAATTTTCTAAGTATCACCAATCATCTATTTTTCCTCCTCTCTCCTGATAGTGGAAGTGGTTGATCTTTCCACCTGGGCTCTTGACTCTGTTCCCTCTCACCACCTTTACAACCTGTCTTCAGTGCTCATTCCTTCTCTGTCATTCATTTTCTGTCTCTCCCTCTCCACTGGTTCTTATCATCTACTTACACATATGTTCAGGTCTCCTCAATCATAGAAGGCCTCCTCTCAACTTTTCTTTCTAAAATTTATAGCTTTCTACTCCTCTTTATTGCTAAACTTCATGGAAAAATTGTCTATATAAATATGAGGAATTCAGAGAAACATCAGAATACTTTTGGGTACTGATGCAGAGTGAAGCAATCAGAAACAGAACAATATGCATAATGACTACAATAATGTAAATGAAAAGAACACTAAAACAAAATGGAATGATAAATTATTTTAATGACCAATCTTGGCCTCGTAAAATAAATGAGAATATGCTTCTGTACTTTCTGAAGAGAGGTGGGCATTACAGCTACAAAACTGCAGATACGGTCACTGGTTTTCCTTAATCTTTTCTTTGCCACAAGAAAATGCAATGAAGTGTAATAATGGTAAGTGCACCTGGTCCTTGTTCCTAGTTCACAGATTTCCAAACAATGTTATTTCATCCTGGAACTTCCCTCTACACCTGAGGGCTCTCCATTCTGGAACATCCAATCACTCCTTTCCTTCCTTCCTTCCTTCTTTGCTATAAGGACATTCAACAAAGTGTAGTGGTGGGAGGATCTCTGGAAACTACCAATGTAAAAAGAAAGGAATTCATTAAACTTATTTTGAACCATCTATAGCCAATGTTTCTTCTTACCATCCACTCTTTCCTGAACCCTTTGGAATTGGGCTTTCACTCTATCATTCTACTCAAACAGGTCTCTCAAAGATGAGTAATGACCTAATCTAATAATTTTTAAAGCATTCATTCTGTTAAAAAATTCTTCCAATTTTGAAACTACTAGTCATTTGATTCTACTGGAAAGTCTCTCCTTTGACCTTAGAGACACCACATTCTCATGATTTTCCTCCACCCTCTCTACCTCTTCCTTCTCTGTCTCCTACACTAGATTCTCACCCTCTTTCCAACTCCTTGTGGGTATGTTCCTCAAGGTCCTGTCCTATTTTCTCTCTACACTCCTCTAGCAATTTCATTCACTCCACTGGCTTCAACTATCATTTTTTTTGCAGATAACTCCCAAATCTAAATCTCTTGTCATGGTCTCTCTTTTGTGTTCTAGACCTTCTTAGAAAGACAAAGTCCCTTTGTCTTTCTAAGTTAGATATACTAGGGCATGGGTTAATTAGAAAAATTGCTTGCCCTTTTAAAATATGTCATCATACATCTCAACCTCAAGATATGCTTCCTCTTATATTGAAAATATTAGATCTAGTTTTATTGAAATATGTAACCCAAAATGATAAGAAATCAAGTATTCTGTTGAGATCTTATGTTGTATGGAAAATTAATGCTACTACACTCCTTATTGATTAATTTCTCTACTTTTCCTGTTGATAAATCAAACAACAGATGCTGTGGAATACAAACACAAAAATGGTGCAGTCCTTGCCCTCAAGGAGATTGCATTCTACTCATGGGAGAAGGAGGAAGGAAGATAATATGGACAGATTTAGGGATATATAAAATTTATACAACAGAAATATTTTGATTCTGATGGATGCACACTAGTACTATGAGAAATCAGGAAAGGCTTCAAGTAGAAGATGTTGTTTGAGCTGAATTTTGAAGGAAACAAGAGATTCCAAGAGGTGGAAGGGAAGAGAGAGTGCATTCCAGGTATGAGGAATAAAGAGCCAGTTAAAAAGAGACAGAGAGAGAGAGAGAGAGAGAGAGAGAGAGAGAGAGAGAGAGAGAGAGAGAGAGAGTCTAGATGGTCATTATGCTCTGGTCTTGTTCAACGTGTAATGAATTTTCCCACAGTCTTAGCTTGCTTTGCTTTTAAATGAGGAAGTTAGACTAGATGACTTAGAAGATATCTTCCAGTTTTGAGACTCTGTGGTTCTATAATGTTGTTTTTCCTGCTCTTGTCTGCAGAACCTGGGACTGCTCCAAGATTGTGAGCTGTTTCTGTGTAAGTCCGTAGGTGTTTCTTTCTCTCACACTGTAGATCACACTGTAGAAATCCTGCTGGATTTCTTTCCATTTGGGCATCCTGTGGAGGGCCATTCCATATAACAAATAATATTTTCAAAGGCAAAAAAGAAGAAAAAATCAGCATAAGTGATCAATACATTTAAAAAGCCCCCAAACATGCAAAATGCAGCACCTGTGGAGGTCTCTTTTCCACAAATATATAGGTTGCAGGTATCCTTTCACATCTCTTTATTTAAGTTATGCTTGATCTTTTTGGGTGTGCGTGCATGCTTGTGTGTGTGTGTGTGTGTGTGTGTGGTTTTTCTTTCCATGTACATCATTGTAATTATTGTGCATGTTGTTTTCTTAGCTCTGCATACTTTATTTAGCATCAAGTATCATGGATCTTTTTTTTAGGGGTGAGGAAAGTATTTCTTTTTTTACATTTTTAAATTTTTATTTATTTATCTAGTATTTTTAGTTTTCAGCATTGATTTGAACAAGATTTTGAATTACAAATTTTCTCCCCATTTCTACCCTCCCCCCACTCCAAGATGGCATATATTCTGATTGCTCCATTCCCCAGTCAGCCCTCCCTTCTGTCACCCCACTCCTCCCCATCCCCTTTCCCCTTACTTTCTTGTAGGGCAAGATAGATTTCTATGCCTCATTGTCTGTATATCTTATTTTCTACTTGCATGCAAAAACAACTTTTTTTTTAGCATCTGCTTTTAAAATTTTGAGTTCCAAATTCTGTCCCCTCTTCCCTCCCCACCCACCCTCCCTAAGAAGGCAAGCAATTCAACGTAGGCCACATGTGTATCATTATACAAAACCCTTCCACAATACTCATGTTGTAAAAAACTAACTATATTTTGCTCCTTCCTATCCTGTCCCCCTTTATTCGATTTTCTCCCTTGACCCTGTCCCTTTTTGAAAGTGTTTGCTTTTGATTACCTCCTCCTCCATCTGCCCTCCCTTCTATTGTTCCCCCTTTTTAATCTCTTTCATCCTTCTTTCCTGTGGGGTAAGATATCCAACTGAGTGTGTATGTTATTTCTTCCTCAGGTCAAATCCAATGTGAGCAAGATTCACTCATTCCCCCTCACCTGCCCCCTTCTCCCTTCCAACAGAACTGCTTTTTCTTGCCACTTTTATGTGAGATAATTTACCCCATTCTATCTCTCCCTTTCTCCCTCTCTCAATATATTCCTCTCTCATCCTTTAACTTGATTTTATTTTTTTAGATATCATCCCTTCATATTCAACTCACCCTGTGCCCTCTGTCTATATATATGTATATATACATGTATGTATGTATATATATATATGTATGTGTGTATGTATATTCCCTTCAGCTACCATAATACTGAATTATACACATCATCTTTCCATGTAGGAATGTAAACAAAACAGTTCAACTTTAGTAAGTCCCTTATGATTTCTCTTTCTTGTTTACCTTTTCATGCTTCTCTTGATTCTTGATTCCACAAGCTTTTGAGTTCCAAATTTTCTGCCCCTCTCTCCCCCCTCCCCTCCCCAAGACAGCATGCAATCTGATATATGCTCTACATATACATTCACATTAAACATATTTTCACATTAGTCATGTTGCAAAGAAGAATTATAACCAATGGAATGAACCATGAGGAAGAAGAAACAAAATAAAACAAAATGAAAAAGAGAGAGAGAGCACAAATAATATGCTTCTATCTGCTTTCAGACTCCATAGTTCTTTCTCTGGATGTGGATAGCATTTTTCATCATGAGCCTTTTGGGGTTGTCTTAGAACCTTGCATTGCCAAGAAGTGCCAAGTTTATCAAAGTTAGTCATCACACATTGTGGCTGTAACTGTATACAATGTTCTCCTGGTTCTGCTCCTCTCACTCAGCATCAGTTCATATAAATCTTTCCAGGTTTTTCTGAAGTCTGTCTGCTCATCATTTCCTATAGCACAATAGAGTTCCATTACATTCATATACCACAACTTGTTCAGCCATTCCCCAACTGATGGACATCCCCTCAGATTCCAATTCTTTGCCACCACAAAAAGAGCTGCTATAAATATTGTTGTACATGTGGGTTCTTTTCCCGTTTGTATGATCTCTTTGGGATACAGCCCTAGAAGTCTACCTTGAACTTTTTGACAGTGCTTGAAGTAAGCAGGTCGTGTCTCCTGTTGAAGTCTGCAAAAATTGAGCATTAACACCTAAACTTCAGTTCCAGTTTGGACCAGCTAGTTCCCTGATCCTTCTGATGCAAACATCCTTATCTTCCCCCTTTTGTTGCTTGTTTCCTGATGGATAAACTCTTGTCCTCCCCTTCCACTTTCTATAAAATCCATTGTACCCATCCTGCTTATGTATTCACAGTCTATATAAGTTTGCTGAAAGTGACGCTCTAGGCTCACTGACCCTTTTGTACACGATCATTGTAGCCCATGTTCTGAACATACACTGTAGACCTTATTTCTATTGATCGTATGATTGGCAGCAGTACCTAATCAATGGATCTTAGGACAATTTTTATCTTACTATCCTGGTCCATTCTGTCTCTGATAACCATTCACCTAAGATCAGGAAAGAATAAGCACAGACAGGAAGAAACACAAGACATGTGTTTTCAGCTACATGGCTATTGGGAGAGGTAGGGGGTTCCCCAACCTAAAGGCTTACATCATTTCTTCTTCCTCACTCAATGGTTACCAGAGAAAGAGATTTCTTCTGTACATGACTTTTGTATGCACACTCGGTTCTAGCTCAACAGCCAATTAAAAGTTTTTCCAGCACTGCACGGTAAACCAACAAGAAGTAGTCAGAGAGGGGCAGCCAGATGGTGTAGCGGATAGAACAAGGGCCCTGAAGTCAGGAGGACCTGAGTTCAAATCCAGCCTCAGATACTTACTAGCTGTGTGACTCTGGATAAATCACTTAATTCTGATTGCATCCCTGCCCCACCCCCCCAAAATTCTCTGAAGCAGGGAGGTAAAGAGCTGCCCCTTTATCACACACTTCCAGAAGCAGACACAGTGAACCTCTAACTAGGGTGATACCAGGCAGAGCATATTGAGCAAACTATGCCTTCATTGGCCAGTCTTCCCCATACACTTACGGATTTGTGTAAATCTTGTTTATCCCCAATACAGTGTATACTCCTTGAGGGTAAGGAAATTGGTGGTGGCAGTATGGTTTATATACCCAGTATCTAGCACAGTGTTTGGTATATAGTAGGTATTTAATAAATGCTATAAAATCAATTAAGATGTTAGTGCTCCCCTACCCCCTAAGGTTACATTAAATTTACTTTGTACATATTTTTTTCTTTATCCATGCACATGCTGTTTTCCCCCAGCAAAATGTAAGGTTCTTGAGGGCAAGGACTTTCTCATTTTCATAGTTGTGTCTCTAGTACCTAATATAATGCCTAGCACCTGGTGGGGGTTTAATAGATCTATGTTGAGTGAATGAATGGTCAAGGAAGAGGAGGGAAAAAATTTTTAACTCATAAACTCTAACAAGTAAAGGCCTTTGGTAGAGAAGGAGGAGGAAGAGGAGGAGGAGGAGGAGGGGGAGAAAACAGAGAAGACGAAAGGAGAAATCAAGCCCAATGCCTCAGCATTCTTTAACTATGGGAAGTGACTGCCCCCAAAAAATGTTGGCTTCTTAGGATAAAAGTATTTTGAGGGAGGAAGTTCATTTCTTACATGTATCGGGGAGTACCTAATATTCTGCAGGCACCTAATACATTAAACATTCCCTAATGGCAATAGACCATACAACTTTGAAGCAGAAAGATTAAGACCATTCTTCCATTTACACTTGGATAATTAATGAAAATAAGTGCAAAGCTTTAAATGTTTTGCAGTGATTAGCCAAAACCATCACCTCCCATCCTTTCCCACTTTGATAAACTTATTCCCATGGAAATACACAGAACCTTAGGAACAGCAGGGAAAGGTGCCAATAAAAGCAGCTAGGAGATTTTTACATTATCTTCATAAGCTATCTAATCAAACCATTTTGAATGATCTATGTAAATTAATTACTCTTTTTAATTAGGTGGTCTTTTGGATTGCATATTGAAGTTTACCACTAATTATGATAAGGCAGGAGGTCAGTTGATTGGTATGGGAAACCAGAGGCCTTTATTTCATTGAACTGAAACAGTGAACAGATAAGGAAGGGGGGGAAGCTGTGAAATTGATGCCTGGTTCTCAAAATTCAAACTGTGCTTTTCTTGTTCTTTTTCTGACTCATTCCCTTCTACGACTCACTGGGGGCTTTTCTTTATAAATATCAGAATGACTTCAAAACACCCATTGATTCAAAAACCAGTATAACAGAAGAGTTTAGATGCCTGAATTTTGCTTTGCAAATGCTAGGCAGAAAAAAAAATCCACCCTTTCAATATTATTCACATTAAACACCATTTAATTGCTGCTGCAGCTGTTTCCAGATGTGGCTTTATTTTGTTTCTACCAGCCAACCTGTCTCTGATTTTCATTTATTT
Organism: Trichosurus vulpecula; assembly: GCF_011100635.1. Classification (NCBI taxonomy): domain Eukaryota; kingdom Metazoa; phylum Chordata; class Mammalia; order Diprotodontia; family Phalangeridae; genus Trichosurus; species Trichosurus vulpecula. The sequence goes on along the minus strand of NC_050573.1, from coordinate 439,064,229 downwards.
CCTCATTTAAAAAACATTCTCACTTCACATATTATGCTCAGGAGAAGAAATTAGAATCTTAATTTATTTTAAGATTTAGTGATCATTTCTATTCAACACAGATTGCATTGTACATCTTTAGAGTAGGATGTATAGTATTTTATGCATCTTTTCCCACATGTAATCTTGTCATACACTAAAATCCTGTATTTCCATTCTTTACCCACATATTAAGGGCTTACATTGCTTGTTAATGTGTTAGCGGGTACATATGGGGGGATGTGAAAAAGTATTTGCCCATTTTAAAATAATGTTTAGAAAAATCCCACTTTTTAATTTAAAATTACAGATTTGATAGAAGTTCTAAGCCAAAGGATTTCCTCTGTCTGCAGGTTAGAGGTGCATTTATTTTCTCTCCTCTCCTCTTCTTTATAAGACTGGATCTTCCCATTTTGACTAGACTGGAAGTACAGTGGCCCCTCAGGCCCTCTTCATTTCCAAACTAAGCCAGTTTTCCCCTTCTCGGGCAGCCTGATGACCTATGGCTCTCAGGGACTCACCATATTGGTTCTGGTCTTAGTGAGCACACCCAATTGACTTTAGGCCACTGTAGTTCAAAATTTAAGAGCTCAAGTGATCCATCAGCCCAGCAGGTACATTCATTTTCAAACAAGTTCACTCACCATGGTCCTGGGAGTGAAGTAAATGCAGTGTGGAATGTATGTTCTAGAGAGTACATCCAGTGCCCCCATTCTCTGCCTTTGACTTTCTAACCCAGCCACTTTTGTTAGGATCAAGGGTCTTGAGAGTAGTTCTTGTTGATGGCGCTTTCCTCACAACCCTTTCAGGTAAGATTGTGAGGATTAATCTGGTTTTGCAGATGAAGAACCTGAAGTTCATAGAAGTTAAACGACTTGCTCATTGTTTAACTCTGATGTGAATGGAACACTGCTGATGCATAGGTTACTTTAGGTGAACTGTTTTCCCCCTTCTCTTTTCTATTCTTTGTTCTAAAGGATGGCTTTCTGGGAATAGGATATACTGGGGAATGTAGGTGAAGTTGAAACAAAAGATATTAATAAAATTAAGAAAACAGAAATGTTCATTGCTCTCTGTCATATTAAAGCTATAAGTCAAAATCTGGGAAGAAAGAAGGAAACAAGCATTAAGCACCTACTATATTCCAAGCACTATTCTAAGCTCTTTGGAAATATCTCATTTGATCCTCACAACCAACCTGGAAGATTATTATCCCCATTTTATGGTTGAGGAAACTGAGGCAGACAACAGTTAAGTGATTTGCTCAGGGTCACTCAGCTAATAAGTATCTGAGGTGAAGCTGTATTGAACTTGTCTCCCTGACTTCAGGCCCAGCACTCTGCCCACTGTGCCATCTAGTTGCTTCTAGAGAAGGGGGAGCCAGAAAACATTTTTCAAGATGTTCTGTTGTTGTTACTACTATGACTATTAATGTGACTAAAGTTGGTGATCCTGATCTTAAAATAAGTGCATAGATTTAGAACAAGAAGGGATATTAGAGACCATGGGCCACTCTCCTCATTTTATGGATAAGGAAACAGACTTACAGAGAAGAAGTGATTGTTCAAGGTCACAAATGGTAGTTATCTAGAACCCAAGTTGCCTCAGTACAGTATTTGTTTCATTCTATCATGTTACTTCTCCTGTATCCATGACTGCTGCTTATATGTATGGAGAAAAATCTTCAAACTGAATCTTCATCAGGTCAACTTCTGACATCCCAGGTGGTCTCATTAAGTGGCAAGGTTTGGAAGAAAACTAGACCGGTCCAATATATGAATCTGGGCTCTAGGACATGTTGGTTTTCACTAGGGCCCTCAAGAATTTGTTGATACTCTTGTTTGAGATGCTGTGGAACAACAGACTCCAATGTTTACTTGGAACACAAACCCCCTAAAGGTTTCTGGCCTGAAAGTTTCCAAAAAGTCTGAATCTAATACAAATTAATGCATTAGCATCTTGTCTGTTTTATAGACAGACATCAAGCCAACAGCCTCAAAATATCATTATATATATGCAGTCTGCTAACTTCAAAGCCAACTCCCAATTATTTTGATAATTTTTTAACCTAGTTTTTCCCAAGATAGAAACATCCATGTTTTGCTCAGTCATAATTTCTAAACAACCTTGGGGATATCCATATCGCTGTCTGGAAAGGAAATGGATATCATGGGTGGTTAGTGAAAAGAGAACAGCCCCTAACTGGATTTAACATGTAAGCTAAATTTTATCTAAAAGTCTTCGGGGAACCTAGAATTGTTCCAATGGCATTTATGAAGAAATAAGGAGAGTGGTTGAATGAGGACAGCCAGGTTTTGCTCCATGAGGCAAGGAGGAATGCCCCCAGGTCAATGAAGCACTAGCCAGCATCTTGTACTATGATCAAACCATGATCAGAATGGTACATTGCAGAGTGCTGGTTCTGTAGTAAGAAGATCTGAGTTCAAACCCTACCTCTGATACCACCTGTATGACTTTGGGTAAAATCACTTCACCTTTCCAAGCTTCAGTTTGCTCGTTTATAAAAGGAGGGGGGTAGACTGGATGACCTCTGAGGTGCCTTCTAGTCCTAAATCTATGATCTTTAAATGCCATACATCCTCCCAGAGGCAGAATTACATTTAAATTTCTTGGGATTTCAATATACTCAACAAAGATTTGGTTTTACTATGTTGCACCTGAATGGATAACAGTTGTTATTCTTTGGAACTAGGATCAGTAAATCTGAGGCATCATGTCCTTCTGGCCTATTAATTCCATCTCAGAGTCTGATATTGGGGTGTGATCTCACAGGAATATTCAAAAGAGTACTTTGTTGTTGCAGGATATAAAACAAACCCACACAAATCATCAGCATTTCTGTATATTACTAACAAAGCCCAGCAGCAATAGATAGAAAGAGAAATTCCACTTAGAGTCACTGTAGACAATATAAAATATTTGGGAATCTACCTGCCAAAACAAACCCAGGAACCATATGAACACAATTACAAAACACTTTCCACACAAATAAAGTCAGATCTAAATAATTGGAAAAACATCAGTTGCTCATGGGTAGGCTGAGCTAATATAATAAAAAAAAATGACAACTCTATCTAAATTAATTTATTTATTCAGTGCCATATCAATCAAACAACCAAAAATTATTTTATAGAACTAGAAAAAACAATAACAAAATTCTTCTGGAAGAACAAAAGGTCCAGAATATCGAGGGAATTAATGAAAAGAAATGCTAGGGAAGGTGGCCTAGCCATACCAGATCTTAAACTATATTATAAAGCAGCAATCATCAAAACTACTTGGTACTAACTCAGAAAAAGAGTGGTAGATCTGTGGAATAGGTTAGGCACACAAAACATAGTAGTCAATGACAAATCTACTGTTTGATAAACCTAAAAACTCTAGCTTCTGTCATTATTTGACAAAAACTGCTGGGAAAACTGGAATATAGTATGGCAGAAACTAGGCATAGATCAACATCTTACACTGTATACCAAGAGAAGGTCAAAGTGGGTACAGAACTTAGACATAAAGAGTGATACCATAATCAAATTAGGACAGCAAAGAACAGTTTACCTGTCAGATCAATGGAGAAAGGGAGAATTTATAACCAAACAAGAGATAGAGAACATTATGAAATGCAAAATGGATAATTTTGATTACGTTAAATTAAAAAGTTTTTGCACAAGCAAAGCCAATGCAACCAAGATTAGAAGGGAAGCAGAAAACTTGGAAATAATTTTTACAGCCAGCATCTCTAATAAATGCCTCATTTCTAAAATATATAGGAAACTGAGTCAAATTTATAAGAATATAAGCCATTCCTAGTTGATTAGTGGTCAAAGGATATGAACTGGCAGTTTTCACAGGAAGAAATTAAAGCCATCTATAGTCATATGAAAAAATGCTCTAAGCCACCATTGATTAGAGAAATGCAAATTAAAACAACTCAGATTGGCTAATATGGAAAAAAGGAAAATAATGACTGTTGGAGAAGATGTGGGAAAATTGAAATACTAATACATTGTTGGTGGAGTTGTGAATGGATCCAAGCATTCTGGAGAGCAGTTTGGAACTATATCCAAAGGGCTATAAAACTGTATGTACCCTTTGATCCAATAATAGCACTACTAGGTCTGTATCCTAAAGAGATCATAAAAAAGGGGAAAGGATCCACATGCACAAAAATATTTATAGCAGCTCTTTTTGTTGTGGCAAAGAATTGGAAATTCAGGGGACGTCCATCAATTGGGGAATGACTGAATAAGTTATGGTATATGAATGCAATGGAATACCTTTGAGCTATAAGAAATGATGAGCAGGTGGATTTCAAAAAAACCTGGAAAGATTTACATGAACTGATGCTGAGTGAAGTGAGTAGAACTAGGAGAACATTGTACACAGTAACAGCAACACTGTGTGAGGATCAACTTTGATAGACTTAGCTCTTCTCAGCAATACAATCATCTAAGACAATTCCAAAAAACATGGAAAATGCTATCCACATACAGAGAAAGCAGTGCTGGAGTCTGAATGGAGATCAAGGCATACTATTCTCTGTCTCTCTCTCTCTCTCTCTCTCTCTCTCTCTCTCTCTCTCTCTCTCTCTCTCTCTCTGTCTCTTTCTCATGGCTTTTCCCTTTTGTTCTGATTCTTCTTTCACAACATAATTAATGTGGAAATACATTTAATATGACTGTACATGTATAGCCTATATCAGATTGCGTGCCATCTTGGGGAGAGGGAGGAGAAGAAGGGGAGAAATTTTGGAACTCAAAATCTTATAAAAGTGAATGTTGAAAACTAAAAATATTTTTTTTAAAAAAGAGAGAGAGTACTTTGTTTTTCCTGCTTCAAGTATTTGCTTTTCCCATCAAGCTAAGTCCCAGCCCTGAGGACCCAAGTTGGAGCTTCTTAGCTTAGATGTAGGGTCCATTCTTTGAGGGGAAAATGACAAGGAAATGAAGGAGATAAATGTTGAGGCAAGGGGATGACATCACAAGGACTTCCTTCTGTCTCCAGTATGGTACAGAAAGACCCTTCTGTATTGCTTTGGTGACTACTAATATAGGTCTTCAATTTAGAAATCACTGTTCTATGACAAAATGCTACTTCTACCTTTCTCTTGTCCTTCTCCCCTCCTCTTTCCCCAATACTCCTGGAAAATTGAAAGATGTATCTGGCTTCTAAGACCCTGAGCTGGCACCTTGATTTAGAATAAACTTCTGGAACATAAACTTCTGGCGCTCTTTTGTAGACACAAGTTTCCCCAATCAGGTTTGTGAAGAGCTACTTTGTATTTTTTTCATTTCCCCTCAAACTTAAGAATAATAACTGGGGGCTAAGAGAGGGGAGAAATACGGGAAGGCACTGAAAGCAGACATAACTGGTGTGGGGGCAAATGATGCTTTGCCTGAGACAGGCGAAATCCTCCCTCGAGCAGAGCTTGAGTCCATCGTCCCCAAGCCTCCACTGCTCCCACCCAATGTAGTACCCCAAGGATACCATTCTTCTTAGGTCCCACTATGATTTCTGTGGCTTTCTTCTCTCCTCCACTTCCTCTTGGGGCTTGCCTAGCATCATTATACTCTTTCTCCACCCACCAGCCCCAAACTCAGTTTGGTCCCTTCCCAGAATTCCAAATTATGGCCCTAAGTTATGAAAATAAAGTCTTTGAGCTATTGGGGTGGAGGGTGGAGATAGAATGCACCATGGGGCTGGCTGCACTCCCTACCTTGATGGGAAGCTTAACTCACTGAGAAGATAGCAGAGAAGGGTCTGCTGATGGTAACAACTGGCTTGGAAAGCAGCCAGGCATCAGTAAGCAGGTGGAAGAGATCTCAAGCTGTCAGTTTTTGGAGGACCTTTGCTCCAGAAAGGCAAAAATATTCCAAAACTCTTCTCTGATCTAGAACAATGTGCTTAAAGATATTCAGGATCAGTCAAGGTCAATAGAATGCATAGAAGTAAAAATGTAGGTTTTATTATGCTTAAGCTTTATTGTGTTTATTATGTTCAGGAGGTAGGAAAGATAACACTGGAGTTTCTGACAAAGCCTTTATGGAGAAAATTACCTCGGGGGACAGAGAAATATATTTTTTTAACATATAACCATCTTTATGGCCTCATAGACCTCAAAGGTCACACAGCCTACTCAAACAGATTTATTATCTTGTGCTTCCTTCAACTAAAGTTGAACAAACTAAGTTAGAACAAATTAGTAAGCAGACTAAGTTACAGATTTAAACACTAACTTCACAAAATCCTCTACTTACAAAACTGCAAGGCTACATTTTAAAGAAGTCACAATGAACTAATTGAGTGGAAGGGATTTACATGTCATAAAGATAACCAAAGGTTTAAAGATAACCAAAGGTTCTTATGATATATTCCCTTCTTCCTAATTTTTGGCCTCTTATCTCAGGAATGTAAAAGTCTTCCCTTTATACTATCATTCCATGAGTCAGGTTTTAGCCATGTGAGATTAATAATAACAGAAACAGGCTTCAGTTAGCCAAATGTTTTAGGAGGAATGGCATAATAAAATTGAACAGAAGGAAAATGAAAAATTATCACCACAGGACAGATGACATGAAGCTCAGAGGCATAGCTATCATGTTGGATGGCATAGACAGAATCCAAAAAGATCTTGGCAATGTACAGCAGGAGTTCTTAATCTTTTTGTGTTGTGGAATCCTTTAGCAGAGTGATGAAGCCAAGGAACGTTTTTTTCAGAATCATGTTTTTAAATGGAAAAAATAAAATTCATGGAATTGCAAAGGAAATGAATATTGCTTAGGAAGGACTTTGAGAAGCAGGAGTCCTCTTGGGGGACAACAAGGATGGGGAAAGGCATTGAAGTCATACCTTGTGTAGATGGATTGAAGAAACGGAGAATGTTTAACTTGGATGAGAGAAGACTTTGGGGTGACAGTAGCACAGTCATCAAGTAATTAAAGGGGTGTGTGGAAGAGAAAGGTTAAATTTGTTTTGCTTGGCCTGAGAGGGCAAAGAACTAGGAATGATAGGTAAAAGTTGCAATGAAGCTAATTTAGGCTTGCTGAAGGGTAAATTTCCCAAACTATCCATCCCAAAGTGGAATCCACTGTCTCAGAAGGCAGTGCCTTCTTTGGAGGTCTTCAAGCAAATTGTGAAAGACCAAGTGACAGTCACATTACAAAGAAATTCTTGGGTTGGACTAGAACACCTTTGAGAGCCCTTCCAACCCTGGGTTTCTGTGATTCTCTTCTCTCAAATTGGCTCCCCCATTTAATGAGCATATTTCTCTCAGTGTAGAAGGCCAGTGTTCCACTCTTCTAATCATGCCTAATTGTTTATCACCCAATATGAGATCAATTTTTATGGATTTTTTCTTAGCCAGAGAAACTTCAAATTCAAATTTGTGCTCTGCCACAATTTTTCTAGAATCCTGGGTTATCTTTGACTCTTCCCAAGTCCTGTTTTATTTTTTACTTTGGAAGACAAAGTAGAAAGAATGCTAGGTTCAAATCCCAACTCTGTCACATCACACAGGTAACTCTAAGCAAAGTCATTTAACTTCCTAGACCTCAGTTTCCTGAACTTTGAAATGAGGTTGGAATAAATGACTGCATTTTTCACATAATTTTGAAAATAATTTAATATATTAATATCCACATCCAGGTCCAACAACCTCTGGTTGTTAAATTTAAAGAAACTGATGAACAATCCCTATGAGACTGAAGATCAACCCACAGGCCAGAAGGATGCTTTACAGCTCTGCCACCGCCATGATGTTTAGACAAGTAGTGAGGCAGCAGGCATGGAAATGAAAGCTACAGCTTGCAAGAGATCACACTAAGAACCACTGTGGAAAGAGAATTGGATCTAAGCAATATTTATTTCTTTTGAACCAACCAGCAACATCATGACAAATCAGTCTACCTTGTCCACTGAATAAGCTCTTTTTTCTTGGTGATCAATGGCCCCAGATTGTCCCTGGTTTCTTCATTGCACTCTGTGTGGGCCTAGTTAGCTGAGTGGGAAAATTCTGAATGTTCATCAGTGGCTATACACAGCTTTCTCTCCCCAAGTCTTCTGTGTCAAATGCATGGACAATCTTGGCAGTATCTTCCTGGATAGTGAGATTGACCATGGACTTGTCATGTTCTTCTTTAACCATAAACCTTTTGTAGGCTAGGTACCCAATAACGAGGTCCCATCAGCCAGTGCAACAGCTATTATATGATGAGGTCCACTCACACCATGAGGTTGAAATTCATAGTCATGGCAGCACTTGGGCTCCCCAGGGAGGAAATAAAATAGAGTGAGAGGGCATTGTAGTAACTCCAGCTGCAACTTCATGTCAGGTCCAGCCCTGCACATCCCTGTGTTCACATAAGGACTCCCTTTGCATAACCCACCCTTACCATAACACTTGTGAGGTGACTTGAGGGGCAAGCACTCCCAGTGGGCCATAGGCAACTCTGATAAATCACTTTTAATATCCCTTCCTACTCTAAATTTATGGCCCATGATCTAATTCTTTTAAATTCATTTAAAATTATTTATTTTTTTTTAAAAGTTCCAAATTCTCTCCCTCCCTCCAGCTCCTCCCTCACCCATTGAAAAGGCAAGGAATGTGATGTGCATTATACACGTGAAATACTGCAAAACATTTTCATATTAGCCATTTTGCAAAAAAAAGCAAGAAAAATAAAGCAAGAAATTATATCTCAATTTACATTCAGTTCATTAGTTCTCTCTCTGGAGGAGGATAGCAATTTTCATAATGAGTCCTCCTGAATTGTCTTGGATCATTGTATTCATTAGACTAGCTAAATCTTTCACAGTTAATCATCATTACAATATTGCTGTGACTGTTTACAATGATCTTCTGGTTCTGCTCACTTTACTCTGAATCAGTTCATATAAGTCTTCCCAGGTTTTTCTGAAACCATCCCCCCCATATCATTCCTTCTGACTCAATAGTATTCCATCACAATTACATGCCACAACCTGTTCAGCCATTTCCCAATTGATGGGCATCCCCTCACTTTCTAATTCTTTGCCACCACAAAAACAGTTGCTGTAAGTATTTTTGTACTTCTTTTACTTTTTCTTTTATCTCTTTGAGATACAGATCAATAGTATTAACTTTATTACTGGGTCAAAGGGTATGCACAGTTTTATAGTGCTTTGAGCATAGTTCCAAATTGCTCCCTTGAATGTTCACAACTCTTCCAACAGTTCATTAGTGTACCTATTTCTCCACATCCCTTCCAGCATTTGTCATTTCTCATAGGTATGAGGTAGTACCTCAGAGTTGTTTTAATTAGCATTTCTCTAATCAATAGTGATTTAGAGCATTTTTTCATATAACTATAGATAGCTTTGATCTCTTCTTTTGAAAACTGTCCATATCCCTTGACCATTTGTAATTGGTTAATGGTTCTTATTTTTGTAAATTTGACTCAATTCTCTATATATTTGAGGAATAAGGCCTTTGTCTGAGAAATATGCTGTAAAATTTAACATTATTTCATTGCCTATGGTACCTTTTATCACCACGTAATTTCCCTGATTATCTCTTTTAATTAGATCTACTTTTACTTTGCTTTGTCCAAGATCATCATTGTTACCCCTGTCTTTTTCACTTCAGTTGAAGCACATTAGATCCTGCTCTCTCTGTGTATTTCTGTTTCAAGTGTGTCTCTTTAAAAAAAAGATATTATTGGATTCTGGTTTCTAATCCATTCTGCAATCTGCTTCCGTTTTATGGGTGAGCTCATCTCATTTACAGTTATGATCACCAACGGTGCATTTTCCTCTATCCTATTTTCTTCTGTTTATCTTTCTCTTTTAACCCTGTCCCACTTCAAAAGTCTGTTTTGCTTCTGCACACTCCCTCACTTAATCTTCCTTCCCTTTTATCACACACACCTCCTTTATCCTTTCCCTTTCCCACTTTTCTGTTGGATAAGATAAATTTCTATACCCAACTCTTTCTCTCTCTCTCTCTCTCTCTCTCTCTCTCTCTCTCTCTCTCTCTCTCTCTCTCTCTTTCTCTCTCTCTCTCTGTAAATATAGATCTATAGACATATATGTATTCTTCTCTCTTTGAATCAATTCCAATGAGAGTGAGGTTCAAGAGTTGTCTACCTCCCCGTCTTCCCCTCCACTGCAAAAACTCTTTCTTACACATCTCTTTTTATGTGACTATTTCTCTGTTCTTCCTTTCCCTTTCCCCTTCTCCCAGTCCAAAAGACCACTGAAGAAAATACTACCTTAAAAATTAGATTGGAGCAAGTGGAAGCTAGTGACTTGATGAGAAATCAAGATATTATAAAACAGAACCAAAGGAATGAAAAAATGGAAGACAATGTCAAATATCTCATTGGAAAAAACACTGACCTGGAAAATAGATCCAGGAGAGATAATTTAAAAATTATTGGACTACCTGAAAGTCATGATCAAAAAAAGAGCCTAGACATCATCTTTCAAGAAATTATCAAGAAGAACTGCCCTGATATTCTAGAGCCACAGGGTAAAATAGAAATTGAAAGAACCCAACGATTGCCTCCTGAAAAAGATCCCAAAAAGAAAACTCCTAGGAATATTGTCACCAAATTCCAGAGCTCCCAGATCAAGGAGAAAATATTACAAGCACTTAGAAAGAAACAATTTGAGTATTGTGGAAACACAATCAGGATAACACAAGATCTAGCAGCTTCTACCTTAAGGGATTGAAGGGCTTGGAATATGATATTCCAGAGGTCAATGGAGCTAGGATTAAAACCAAGAATCACTTACCCAGAAAAACTGAGTATCATGCTCCAAGGCAAAATATGGATTTTCAATAAAATAGAGGACTTCCAAGCTTTCTCAGTGAAAAGACCAGTCTTGAATAGAAAATTTGACTTTCAAACACAAGAATCAAGAGAAGCTTGAAAAGGTAATCAAGACAGAGAAATCATAAGGGACTTGCTAAAGTTGAACTGTTTTGTTTACATTCCTACATGGAAAGATGATGTGTATAATTCATGAGACCTCAGTATTAGCGTAGCTGAAGGGAATATATATATGTGTGTGTGTGTGTGTGTGTGTGTACATACATACATACATACATACATACAGAGGGCACAGGGTGAGTTGAATATGAAGGGATGATATCTAAAAAAAATAAAATCAAATTAAGGGATGAGAGAGGAATATGTTGAGAGAGCGAGAAAGGGAGAGATAGAATGGGGTAAATTATCTCACATAAAAGTGGCAAGAAAAAGCAGTTTTGTTGGGAGGGTAGAGGGGGCAGGTGAGGGGGAATGATTGAATCTTGCTCTCATCAGATTTGACCTGAGGAGGGAATACCATACACACTCAATTGGGTATCTTACCCCACAGGAAAGAAGGATGAAAGAGATTAAAAAGGGGGGGACAATAGAAGGGAGGGCAGATGGGTGAGGAGGTAATCAAAAGCAAACACTTTCAAAAAGGGACAGGGTCAAGGGAGAAAATCGAATAAAGGGGGACAGGATAGGAAGGAGCAAAATATAGTTAGTCTTTCACAACATGAGTATTGTGGAAGGGTTTTGCATAATGTTACACATGTGGCCTATGTTGAATTGCTTGTCTTCTTAGGGAGGGTGGGTGGGGAGAGAAGAGGGGAGAGAATTTGGGACTCAAAGTTTTAAAAGAAGATGTTCAAAAAAAGTTTTTGCATGCAACTAGGAAGTAAGATATACAGGCAATGGGGCATAAAAATCTATCTTGCCCTACAAGAAAGTAAAGGAAAAGGGGATGGGGAGTAGTGGGGTAACAGAAGGGAGGGTTGACTGGGGAACAGGGAAATCAGAATCTATGCCATCTTGGAGTGGGGGGAGGGTAGAAATGGGGAGAAAATTTGTAATTCAAACTCTTGTGAAAATCAATGCTGAAAATAAAAATATTAAATAAATAAATAACAAGAACAATATCTGAATTATTACTTTCTGGCTGCTTACAATATTTTCTCCTTGACTCAGGAGCTCTGATATTTGGCTGTAATATTCCTGGGAGTTTTCATTTTGGGATCTCTTTCAGGAGGTGATTGGTGGATTATTTAAATTTCTATTTTGCCCTCTGGACCTAGGATATTGGGGCAGTTTTTCTTTATAATTTCTTGAAATATTATGTCTAGGCTCTTTTTTAGATCATGGCTTTCAGGTAGTTCAATAATTCTAAAATTATCTCTCCTTGATCTATTTTCCATGGCAGGTGTTTTTCTCATGAAGTATTTTGCAGTTTTATTTTTTTCATTCTTTTCACTTTGTTTGATTGTATCTTGATGTCTCATGGAGTCATTAACTTTCCAGTTGCCCCATTCTAATTTTTAAGGAATTATTTTCTTCAGTGAATTTTTGTACCTCCTTTTCTGTTTGGCTTATTCTGCTTTTTAAGGAGCTCTTTTCTTCAGTGAGCTTTTATGCCTCTGTTGTCATTAGGCAATAGAGCTGCCAAACAGTTCCAGGCCCTGAATTCAGTGTCAGCAAAGGGGCTCCTGTAATCTCTTTCTGACCAATTGTCTGACCCCCTTACCATTTCTTGGCTGAGAGCTTCTGAAGCTACATGCGATTGCAGCTGCTGGTGCTGCTGTTGAATGTACTCCAGGCCAGCACCAGAGACCTCTCCTACTGACCTCTTAAGTTGTCTTAGGCTGGAAAAGTCTCACCCCAACCTTTTATTGGTTCTGCCTCTTCAGAATTTGATTTAAGGCATTATTTAAAGTTGTTTTGAGGGGAATGTTGGGAGAATTAGGCTAAGTTGCCATCTCTACTCCACCACGATCTTATGAAATGTCCCTTAGATTCACCCTTTCTTGCCTTTATTCTTTTTTCCCTCATATTTAATTTTACAATCTTTAACAAGCATTTCTGAACCCCCCCTGACTCTCCCTAATTGAATAACAAAAAAGAAAGCCCTTGGGGTGGGGCAGAGCCAAGATGGCAGCTGGGAAGCAGAGCCTTGCTTAAACTCTCCCCCAAATCCCTCCAAACACCTGTAAAAAATGGCTCTGAACAAATTCTAGACCTGCGGGACCCATGAAATAGCAGAGGGAAGCAGGTCTCCAGTCCAGGATGGCTTGGATGGTCACTGGGAAGGGTCTATTGCACAGTGCTGGGAGCAGAGCACAGCCTAGTGTGGGCTGTGCCAGGACAGACTAGACCAGGTGTTGGCCTGGAGCATGCCTTAGGGCCATGAATCATTGAGCTGTGGCAGTTACTAGACTTCTCAACACACAAACGCCAAAAACCAAGGAGCAAGTTAGTGGGAAAACTGCTAGATCGGGTTAGAAAGTGGTCAAGCCCCAGCCCTGGGGGTGGTGGAGGTGGTGTGGTGGTGGTGTCAGCAGCAGCAGGAAGCTCCTGAGGCTGCTTCCAGAGCTCTAGCATCAGCTGCTTCTGGAGTCCCTGGCTCACACAGTGGGAGGAATCAAGTGGCAGACCAGAGCAGGAGTGCAGGGCTTGCTTTGCCCTGCTTGTAACTGTGTTGCAATTTGGGTTGGCAGTTCTTGGGGGAGGAGGAGCTCTGGTATGGCAGAGCTTGCCGCAATGGTGGACTATAAGTAGCTCTGAAAACAGCAGCACAGACCCTAAAGCCCTACTCTACAAGCAGTCGCACTCTGACAAAAAGCTCAAGGGTCAAGTAGTTGACTGGGAACCTGGCCAGGCAGCAAAAAAAGGACACAGACTCAGACTCAGACTAAGATGCTAGAATCTTTTTTTGGTGACAAAGAAGATCAAAACATACAGCTAGAAGAAGTCAACAAAGTCAAAGAGCCTACATCAAAAGCCTCCAAGAAAAATATGAATTGGTCTCAGGCCATGGAAGAGCTCAAAAAGGATTTGGAAAAGCAAGTAAGAGAAGTAGAGGAAAAATTGGGAAGAGAAATGAGACAGATGCAAGAAAACCGTGAAAAACAAGTCAATGACTTGCTAAAGGAGACCCAAAAATACTGAAGAAAATAACACCTTAAAAATGGACTAACCCAAGTGGCAAAAGAGCTCCAAAAAGCCAATGAGGAGATGAATGCCTTGAAAGGCAGAATTAACCAAATGGAAAAGGAGGTCCAAAAGAGCACTGAAGAAAATATCACCTTAAAAATTAGATTGAAGCAAGGGGACGCTAGTGACTTTGTGGGAAATCAAGATATTATAAAACAGAACCAAGGGAATGAAAAAATAGAAAACAATGTGAAATATCTCACCGGAAAAACCACTGACCTGGACAATAGATCCAAGAGAGATAATTTAAAAATTATTGGACTACCTGAAAGCCATGATCAAAAAAAGAGCCTAGACATCATCTTTCAAGAAATTATCAAGGAGAACTGCCCTGATAGTCTAGAACCAGAGGGTAAAATAGAAATTGAAAGAATCCACTGATAGCCTCCCGAAAAAGATCCCCCCCCCAAAAAAAATTGCTAGGAATACTGTCGCTAAATTCTATAGCTCCCAGATCAAGGAGCCATAAGCAGCCATAAAGAAACAATTTGAGTATTGTGGAAACACAATCAGGGTGACACAAGATATAGCAGCTTCTACCTTTAGGGATTGAAGGGCTTGGAATATGATATTCCGGAGGTCTAAGGAGCTAGGATGAAAAACAAGAATCACCTACCCAGAAAAACTGAGTATAATGCTCCAGGGGAAAATAAGGACTTTCCATACAATACAGGAATTTCAAGCATTCTTGATGAAAAGACCAGAGCTGAATAGAAAGTTTGACTTTCAGACACAAGAATCAAGAGAAGCATGAAAAGGTAAACAAGAAAGAAATCATAAGGGACTTACTAAAGTTGAACTGGTTTGTTTACATTCCTACATGGAAAGATGGTGTGTGTAATTCATGAGACCTTTCTCAGTATTAGAGTAGTTGAAGGGAATATATATACATATATATATACATATATATATATATATATATATATATAGATATATGTGTGTGTGTGTGTGTGTGTGTGTATAGACAGAGGGCACAGGGTGAGTTGAATATGAAGGGATGATGTTTAAAAAAGGTAAAATTAAGGGATGAGAGAGGAATATATTGAGAGAGGGAGAAAGGGAGAGATAGAATGGGGTAAATTGTCTCACATAAAAGTGGCAAGAAAAAGCAGTTCTGTTGGCAGGGAAGAGGGGGCAGGTGAGGCGGAATGAATGAACCTTGCTCTCAGTGGATTTGACCTGAAGAGGGAATAACATACACACTCAACTGTGTATCTTACCACACAGAAAAGTAGGGGGAGGGGGTACAAAGTGGGGGATAATAGAAGGGAGGGCAGATGGGTGAGGAGGTAATCAAAAGCAAACACTTTTGAAAAGGGACAGGGTCAAGGGAGAAAATTGAATAAAGGGAGACAGGATAGGATGGAGGGAAATATAGTTAGTCTTTCACAACATGAGTATTGTGGAAGTGCTTTACATAATAATACATGTGTGACCTATGTTGAATTGATTGCCTTCTTAGAGAGGGTAGTTGGGAAGAGAAGAGGGGAGAGAATTTGGAACTCAAAGTTTTAAAATCAGATGCTCAAAAGAAAAAGTTGTTTTTGCATGCAAATGAGAAACAAGATATTTAGGGAATGGGGCATAGAAATCTATCTTTCCCTACAAGAAAGTAAGGGGAAAGGGGATGGGGGGTAGTGGGGTGACAGAAGGGAGGGCTGACTGGGGAACGGGGCAATCAGAATATATGTCATCTTGGATTGGGGTGGAGGGTAGAAATGGGGAGAAAATTTGTAACTCAAAATCTTGTGGAAATCAAATTGAAAACTAAAATATTAAATAAATAATAATAAAAAGAAAGCCCTCATAAAATGTGCATAATAAAAAAAATTCCCAGATTTTCCATGTCCAAAAATGTATGCCTCCTTCTGCATTTTAAATCCATTATATCTCTGGCAGGAGGTAGTGCGTAGAGTGCTCCAAATTTAAGGTTTGTCACTGGTCCTCTTCTAAAATGCAGGATGAACAACAACACAACAGTTTCAGTACTATGAAGTGCCTGGCCACTACCCAAGACGTGGACACCGCCTTAGTTTCCATTTTTGCTACTATGAAAAGAACTGCTATAAATCTTTTTGCACATGTATTTCCCCTCCATTCTTACTTCCACTACCTTAATCACCTAATCATCTCCTAGAAGGCCATAATAGCTTCCTAGCTGGTCTTCTGTTTCCATTCTCCTCTAACACCAATTCATCCTGCATGCTGTTGCCAGATTAATCTTCCTGAGCTATCACTCTTACTATGTCGTTCCCCTGCTTAATAACCTATAATGATTCCCCCTTGCCTGCAAAGCCTAAACTTCTTTGCCTGGATTTCAAGGCTCTCCAAAAATTGGCCCCTGGCTAACTTTCCAGCTTTCCCAGGATTTCCCAGACAGACACTTCTGTTCCAAGCAGGTCAGTTTCTTCATTGCTTCTACAGAGTATTCTTGTTCCTTCCTTTGAGCCTCTGTTCAAGCTGGTCCTTTCCTTGGCCTCCATGAAGTAATTCCTCATTCTCTCTACCTATCTAAGGCAAAGTCAATATAGGAAATTAGTTAGCAAAGTGTCATTTAAATCTCAGAGCTTTGGTAGGATACTTCATTCACATTAGGCTGATACCAAATTATCAGCTTAATAGGGAGCCACTGTAGAATTACAGAATTCAAAGGGGCCTCAGTGACCATTTAGTCCAATCAATACCTGAAAAAGAATCCTCTCTACTTCATATTCCCAAAGTGATCATCCAGACTTTGCTTAAAGACCGCATATGAAGAGGGATCCCCCATCTTCTTGTTTATACTATTACACTTTGTGATAGTCCAATTGTTATGAAGTATTTCCTGACATCAAGCCTAAACGTTCCTCTTAGCAGCTTCCAGTCACTGTTTCTGGGACCAGAGAGAACATGGTAGGGGCAGCTAGGTGGTGCAGTGGATAGAGCACTGACCCTGGAATCCAGAGGACCTGAATTCAAATTTAGCCTGAGACACTTACTAGTTGTGTGACCCTGGGCAAAACACAACCCTGATTGCCTCCAAAAGAATGAATGAGGCAATTATTTTTCTATGTTGTCAAGCCATTTCAGTCATGTCTGACTTTCTGTGACCCAATTTGGAGTTTTCTTGGCAAAGATACTGGAGATACTTCTCCAGCTCATTTTACTGGTGAAGAACTGAGGCAAACAGGGTACAATATTCTCCTGGTTCTGCTCACTTCACTCAGCATCAGTTCATGTAAATCTTCCCAGGTATTTTTTTTAAATCCACTTGCTCATCATTTCTTATAGCACCATAGTGTTGCATTACATTCATATATGATAACTTGTTCAGCCATTCCCCAATTGATGGACATCTCTTTAATTTCCAATTCTTTGCCACCACAAAAAGAGCTGCTATAAATATTTTTGTACAGGTAAGTCCTTTTCCCTTTTTGTTATCTCTTTGGGATACAGACCTAGTAGTGCTATTGATGGATCAAAGGGTATGCACAGTTTGATTGCCCTTTGGGCATAATTCCAAACTGATTCCAGAATAATTGATCAGTTCACAACTCCACCAACAATGTATCAGTGTTTCAAATTTGACTCAGTTCTCTATATATTTGAGAAATGAGGTCTGTATCAGAAACACTAGCTGTAAAAATTGTTTCCCAGCTTTCGAGCCAGGACTGTCGTTTGCCTTTCTTTGATCCCCAGCATTTAGCATAGTGTCAGGCATATAGCAGGTAATTAATGAATGCTTGTTGACTGACCAACCAAAGAAAAGTTGACTGTATTCACAGTCAGGGGTTTATGAGGTATTCTATACTTTTTTCTTTTGGAAGGATTGTCTAGTTGCAGAGCAAGACTTTCCCAAGAAAATCAAGGTGTCTCATGGTACTTAGAGCCCCATCCAACTCACTGGCTCTGGTGTCAGAGAACCTGGTTCAAATTCTGACTTTGACCATTGCTACTTGTGAAACCTTGAGCAGGTCATCTAACTACCTTGGACTTCAGTCCCCATGTGATACGACTAATATCTAACAGTGCTTCCCTTCCTTACAATATGCATTAGACCCAGATCTCCTTCCCTCCCACAACAGAAATTAGCTTTCCCTCTGCTCCAGGGCCTGATTGAGCCATGCCTTCCTGGACACAGCTTCTTTCCTCCCATCTCCAACATGGAGAAGACCCAGGCCCTTCCTCCTTCTCTAAAAAGGAGACAAAGCTGTGACTGAGACAGGATTGGTATAGCTCCTTGGTCACCTGAGGCATAAAAAGTCCCAGCCATGTGGAATCTAGGTCTCTCAGACTTGGTAGGTGCCGGAGGCCCCACAAGTCACCAAACTTTGTTCTCAACATCTGCTGAGCAGACATATTTTCATGAAAAGGCAAGGGAGGCTCCATCTACTCAATCTGAAGATTTATCTCTTTATCTTTATCTTTATCTACCTCTTTATCTTTAAATATATCCATGCTGCATTAGGGCAAAGTAAACCTCATGCTTGCTAATTGTTACAAGGGCCTTGTTTGTCTTCAAATAAGACTTGAACTTACAGAGTGCTGGTGTTAGGCCTAATTGTAATACTCTTCACCTACAAAATGAAAGGGTTATACTAGATGGCTTCTGAGGTCCATTCTAACTGTAGACTTATCATCTTATAATCTTAGACGCAGTAGACACAGAGGCCCAGTTGGGCCTGGTTGGGGGTATTTGGAAAGAACATAGCTGCAGAGCTTGGAATCAGGCATGCCCTTGTCAGTGACTACTTTTATATTTGTCAATCAACTACTGAAACTAGTTTTTGTGAGAGGGCAGTTTAGTCACCTGTTTTGTTGTTTTGGGATATTCCTGGCAAAGATACTGAGTGGTTTGCCATTTCCTACTTCAGCTCTTTTTTCAGATGAGGAAACTGAAGCAAACAGGGTGAAGTGACTTGCCCAGGGTCACAGAGCTAGTAAGTATCTAAAGCCAGATTTGAACTCAGGAAGATGAGTCTTCCTGACTCCAGGCCCAGCACTCTATCCACTATCATCTAGCTGACCTAGTCACCTGTTAGCTGACATTTATGTAGATCTTCATGGTTCTGCATGACATAGGGGCTCCAGTGTGGGACAGAGTGTTCAAATCTCTGGGTTCAAATCTCACCAGTGACTTTGGCTGTATTACCCTGAGCGAGTCATTAACCTTTCTGTGACTTAGAGAACTCCAAAGTTCACCTGTACTAATAAAATCACAGGTACTTCACACATTTGAGTATTCAGGCACCTGAGCTAATATAAAATCATAAATATAGAGAGGGAAGGGACCACAGAGCTCATCTAGTCCACCTCCCTTATGCTATAAATGAGGAAACAGGTTCAGATTACTTATTTGAGGTCACAAGGGTAATAAGTGACAGGGTCAAGATTTGAACTCAGATTCTCTGAGTCCCAGCACACTGCCCTTTCCATTCACCCACGCCACCTCCCTTTAAGAATGAGAATTAGGGCACCCTTGGTGAGAACATCTTTGGTACTAACATGATAAAAAGGAAAGAAGTTAATCCCACTTTTCTACATAGCACTTCAATTCCCGAACAAATGTTTCTTGTATTGTTAGATCAGTTCTGTGATATATAGTGCATTGCAGTGTAAGATTAGGTGAAGCACTCTTGAAAATTTCAAGTACACTAATAACCAAAGCTTATTTCCTGGTAAACCATTTCTAACCTGTTCTATTTCCATTCTTGCTAATGCACTCGAAGGACACTAAAGGACAGAAGGATTTTGTTAACCCTTTAACAATGCTCGGCTCTCTCTCTCTTGGTCTTACATGTTGGCACAGTCAGTGCTTGGCATCTGAACCTTATCCCCAGGCATCCAGGGATTAATCTGTCACAAGTTTATCCAAATGACTAGACAATAAGACATAAGGAATAATCAGCCACAGGATATGCAGCTATTGACCTTGATGGAATTCTTAAAAATCCAAATAGAGTAATGAAGCTTGCCAAATGATACAGATTAACCAGGTTTGATTATTCAATTTGGAAATTATCAAGGGCACAGGTATGATATGGGACAAATCTTAAAATAGTAAGCTTTTCATTATGCTGATAGGAAAGTTGAGGAGCGTTAGGTAATCACTATAGTAAATCACTCAAAGAGGTTTCCCTATTCTAAATGTCTGACCTTTTTAGTTTGGCAATGTGTACTTCATTCCATGTTGCACATTTCCCTAACTGACTTCTCCCCATCAAACTATGATCAACTTGTTTGTGTTAAGTGTCTCAAAATTGCTGAATATATCAAAGTAAATACATTTTTTCCTCCTGGGTAATCTGGATCTTGTGAAATAGTAATTCTAATTCAGTTGTGTAGATGTACAATAAGACGTGCCAAGCTAGCAACCACCTCCTAGGAGTCATATAGACCTATAAAGTAAGATGAGGGTATAATTTTATTTTGTTTTTTAATAATACAATATATTTTTACTTATTTTGTTAAATATTTCACAGTTACACGTAAAAAATTTTTAGCATTCATTTTTTAAAATTGTGAATTCCAAATCCCTTCCCTCTCTCCTACCCCTCCCATACCCCTTGAAAAGGCAGGCAATTTGATATCAGTTATGCATGTGAAGTCATGAAAAACATATTTCTATATTAGCCATGTTGTAAAAGAAAACACAGATATGAAGAAGGAAAAATATACTTCAATCTGCTCTCAGAGTTTATCAGTTCTCTCTGTGGAGGCGAATTGCATTTTTTATCTTGGGTCCCTCAGAATTGTCTTAGACCATTGTCTTGATCAGAATAGCTAGGTCTTTTACAGGTAATCATCCTAACACCCTTGCTGTTACTGTTCAATGTTCTCCTGGTTCTGACCAAGAAAGCATAATTTTAATATTTTTCCATCACTTGGATGGAAGGGAAATGTGAAATAATGATTGTGCTGGTAATTCCTTATGAAAAACTGTAGGTTTGTTTAAAACACATGCACACAATACACTGAAAACAGCATATATTTCTAGAATTCTTTTAAAATGACTGCATATAATCCAAATATTTGTAATCTCATAGTTATTACTTTCTATACTCCTTTTTGTGCTCTATAAAACTGCATTTGCTTTTTAAAAGAAGAGCGCTATTTTGGTGATATATTTCTAGCTCATGGACCAGTATGGTCAGAAACACAGAATTTCAGAGTTGGAAGGGAACTTGAGATTATCTAGTCCACATAATATCTGAAAAAGAATAGTTAAGTAGCTATCTAAGTAGGTAGGTAGATAATTAGAATTTTAAGGGATTAAGGGATTCCTATGTGCCAGGAACTGTGCTAAGCCATTCATCAGTGGTATAATGATATTGTTTAACAAATGGATCTCAGTACCCATTATACATTTTAATCAGCATGACTAACATTTTCTCCATCATTTTGTTAAGTTCAAAGAACTCCAAGGGCTTCCAGAACCAGATTTAAATGTAATTGGGAAATGTTTTTTTTAAATAAATAAAAATATGGGGCGGAGCCAAGATGGCAGCTGGTAAGCAGGGAATAGTGTGAGCTCTGTACCGAGACCCTCCAAAAACTTATAAAAAATGGCCCTGAACCAATTCTAGAACGGCTGAACCCACAAAACAGCAGAGGGAAGCAGGGCTCCAGCCCAGGACAGCCTGGATGGTCTCTGGGTGAGGTCTATCCCACACAGAGCTCGGAGCTGGGAGCTGGGAGCTGGGAACGGAGTGGAGCAGAGCCCAGCCTGAGCGGTGTGGACCATCCAGACCAGAAGCCGGGCGGAGGGGGCCCTAGCGCCCTGATTCAGTGAGCTGCGGCAGTTACGAGACTTCTCAACCCACAAACACCAAAGACTGCGGAGAAGGTTAGTGGGAAAAGCTGTGGGAGTGGAAGGAGTTCCCGGTTCGGCTTCCAGCCCCGGGGGCAGCGGAGGTGGGGCAGCTACAGCTGTTGTTACTTCCGGCTCCAGGCCCACCTGGTGGGAGGAATTAAGTGGCGGATCAGAGCAGGGGTGCACAGCCTGCCGAAGATCTAAGCCCAGTTCGGGTTGGGGGTTCTTGGGGAAGGAGCAGTGCCGGTGTGGCAGAGCTGGCACCTCCCCCCCAAACGTGGAACATAGAACTCTGTAATCTACAAGCAGTCATACCCCACTGAAAAACTCAGGGTCAAGTTAGTTGGCTGGGAATATGGCCAGGCAGCGAAAACGCACCCAGATTCAGTCTCAGACTTTGCATTCTTTCTTTGCTGACAAAGAAGACCAAAACATACAGTCAGAAGAAATTAACAAAGTCAAAGAACCTACAACAGAAACCTCCAAGAAAAACAGGAACTAGTCCCAGGCCATGGAAGAGCTCAAAAAGGAGTTGGAAAAGCAAGTTAGAGAAGTAGAGGAAAAATTGGGAAGAGAAATGAGAAGGATGCGAGAAAACCATGAAAAACAAGTCAATGACTTGCTAAAGGAGACCCAAAAAAATACTGAAAAATACACTGAAGAAAACAACACCTTAAAAAACAGACTAACTCAAATGGCAAAAGAGCTCCAAAAAGCCAATGAGGAGAAGAATGCCTTGAAAGGCAGAATTAGACAAATGGAAAAGGAGGTCCAAAAGACCACTGAAGAAAATACTACTTTAAAAATTAGATTGGAGCAAGTGGAAGCTAGTGACTTTATGAGAAATCAGGATATTATAAAACAGAACCAGAGGAATGAAAAAATGGAAGACAATGTGAAATATCTCATTGGAAAAACCACTGACCTGGAAAATAGATCCAGGAGAGATAATTTAAAAATTACTGGACTACCTGAAAGTCATGATCAAAAAAAGAACCTAGATACCATCTTTCAAGAAATTATCAAGGAGAACTGCCCTGATATTCTAGAGCCACAGGGCAAAATAGAAATTGAAAGAATCCATCGATCACCTCCTCAAATAGATCCCAAAATGAAATCTCCTAGGAATATTGTTGCCAAATTCCAGAGCTCCCAGATCAAGGAGAAAATACTGCAAGCAGCCAGAAAGAAACAATTTGAGTATTGTGGAAACCCAATCAGAATAATCCAAGATCTGGCAGCTTCTACATTAAGAGATCGAAGGGCTTGGAATGCGATATTCCGGAGGTCAATGGAGCTAGGATTAAAACCTAGAATCACCTACCCAGCAAAACTGAGTATCATGTTCCAAGGCAAAATATGGATTTTCAATAAAATAGAGGACTTTCATGCTTTCTCAGTGAAAAGACCAGAACTGAATAGAAAATTTGACTTTCAAACACAAGAATCAAGAGAAGCATGAAAAGGTAATCAAGAAACGGAAATTGCAAGGGACTTACTAAAGTTGAACAGTTTTGTTTACATTTCTACATGGAAAGATGATGTATATGATTCATGAGACCTCAGTATTAGGGTAGTTGAAGGGAATATGCATATATATATGTTTATGTATATATATATATATAAGTGAATGTGTATGTATGTATGTATCTATGTGTATATGTATGCATGTGTATGTATGTGTATATATATATGTGTTTTTATATATATGCATATATATATGTAAAAGAGAGAGAGAAGACACAGGGTGAGTTGAAGATGAAGGGAAGATATCTAAAAGAAATAAAATGAAATTAAGGGATGAGAGAGCAACATACTGAGAGAGGGAGATAGGGAGAGATAGAATGGGGTGGATTATCTCGCATAAAGGTGGCAAGAGGAACAGTTCTGTGGGAGGAGGGGAGAGGGCAGGTGAGGGGGGAATGAGTGAACCTTGCTCTCATCAGATTTGGCCTGAGGAGGGAATACCATACATACTCTGTTGGGTATCTTACCCCACAGGAAAGAAGAGGGAGGAAGATAAAAAAAATAAAAGGGGGGGGATGATGGAGGGGAGGGCAGATAGGGGTGGAGGTAATCAAAACAAACACTTTGGAAAGGGGACAGGGTCAAGGGAGAAAATTCAATAAAGCGGGATGGGTTGGGAAGGAGCAAAATGTAGTTAGCCTTTCACAACATGAGTATTGTGGAATGGTTATACATAATGATACATGCGTGGCCTAGGTTGAAGTGCTCGACTTCTTAGGGAGGGTGGGTGGGAAGGGAAGAGGGGAGAGAATTTGGAACTTAAAGTTTTAAAAACAGATGTTCAAAAACAAAAAAAAAAGTTTTTGCATGCAACTAAAAAATAAGATATACAGGCAATGGGGCATAGAAATTTATCTTGCCCTACAAGAAAGGAAGGGAAAAGGGGATGAGAGGGGAGGGGGGTGATAGAGGGGAGGGCTGACTGGGGAACAGGGCAACCAGAATATATGCCATCTTGGAGTGGGGGGGAGGGGAGAAATGGGGAGAAAATTTGTAATTCAAACTGTTGTGAAAATCAATGCTGAAAACCAAATATGTTAAATAAATAAATTTAAATAAAAAAATAATTAAAAAAATAAATAAAAATATAACATAGATAATGTTCATTTGTGATTTTCTAAGTTAATCTGTGGCCATCAGGGATTGTTTCTTTTTGAATTTGACATCCCTGGTCTAGGTAGTCAACAAAACAACAAATCAAGCCATGATTTATAGCATTTACTGATTTTCAAGATGTAAATGCTCATACTGAAAGTTTAGAATTGGGCTCTTGAAAGCTGGTCTGAGCTGATTCCAGCACAGTCCTAGCACTGGAAATAGAAGTAAAATGCAAGCAAGACAGTCCCTGCCTTCAAGGAGCTGTAGTTTGTCCTTCATTCTCAAAGAGGACCATGACATCAGAAAGATGATGCCATGACTTGAGAGTGAATTGGATTTAAGTGAGATAGGACTGTGCAAAGTCACCAGCCTCACTCTCTCTTCCAGAGCCATCTGGGTCCAGTGACCAGATATAGATCAGAACAACCGGAGATGGCCCAGGATGCAGTGGGAGACCTCGGGCTTTTTAAAGCTAAGGTCTTTTTAAGTTCTCATTTTGACTGAAAGAAAACCTGTTCAGTGATTAGGGTTGTTTAAGGAGCTAACATTCTAATAGAAGAGATCAACACTGGGGAGCTATAAAGGGAAGGATAATACATACTGGTAGCATGGCTGGAGGTGTTCTGGAAATGTTGTGGAAGCCTAGAACTGAGCAAAATAAGGCTAAAGCTAGATTATAGAAACCTAGGGTGGCTCCAGGGGTAAAATCCATTATCTGGGGAGGAGATGGTAGAAATGATGGCCCCAGTGAAGTCAAGTACAGACAGAATTCCCTCTATAATATACTCAAAGTAACCATTCAGCACTTGGTTGAATACTTGTAACGAGGAGAAAGTCACTACCTCCTAAGGTAGTGCATTCCACCCTGGGACAGTTCTAATTGTTAGAAAATTTTTCCTAACATCAAGGCCTCAATGTTCTCCTCTGCAACTTCCAATCATTGTTCCAAGTTCTGCCCTTTCTAGCTAACAGAACAAATTTGATAGATACATAGATAGATAGGTAGATGGATAGATAGGTATATAGATGGATGGATGGATGGATGGATAGATGGTAGATAGATGGCCAGATGGATGGAAAGATAGAGATATATAAATATAGACATAAGGTATATATATATATATGTATGTAAATGTATGCATGTGTGTATAGTATTATGTGTGTATATATACATACACATACATGTGTGTGCACATACACACATATACATGCATGTATAAAAAGAATATGTTTATATATGTATACACACACAAATGCATAGCAGCTATGTTATAAATGTTTGTTGATTGATTGATCATGGGTAGCTCACTTAACCTTCAACGCTCAGACAATTTTCTAAGATTATACTTTATAGACGAGTTGCCAGTCAGAATCAGCAGAGGGAGTTTTTGAATCCCAAGAACATTCACTAATGAAATAATTATGTTTGTATGTAATACTAGTGAAATCCCAAGTCCACACCAAAATTATCCACACTTGTATAAGTATGAGTATGTGATAGTAGTGCTGATGCAGTAGAAAAGTTTTCAGCATAAAACTCTTTTTTTAAAACAGTAAATGCACGTGACCATAAGCTAAGCCTAAGAGAAAAAAAATATCCTGAGCTGCAAAGAGGAAGAAACAAGACAGGTTTGATCTTATCAAAAATGTAGACAACAGATTTTAGTGAGCCTGGGAAAGATTTACAAGAAATAACACTTCTAAAAATGTAGCTCATTTGGAAATGAATTAAGAAAGTACAATGTGAATTTACCTGACAACATAAAGGGTATTACTTAGACTGTTTTTACGCTAATGAAAACTTCACTTAGATCATGTCTCCCTTAGTGAAGGAAAGAGTTGGCAAACCTTCAGTCAATCTATTCAGCATAGACAGATAGGCAAGATGGTGAAAAATGGATCCCAATGTGAGTTATCATGATTGGTTATCAATTCTCTACTTTATGTTGTGCAGATGTAACCTCAGATCGGAGAGAATACAAGCCAAAGAAATAATTTTGGTAGCTTAACATCGAGTTACTGCCCTTCCAGATCTTGTCTTACTAGTCGTTTATCTTGAATCTGTTTTTCTTGTACCAGCAGACAGTACTACAAAATCTATTTCTTTAGAGTCGCTCTGTTTTGGCAACTAGTTTTTCCAAATCATGAATAATCCTGTTACAACATCAAGCTAATTTCCACAGCAACTATCTCATTTGGCAAATGGAGAATTATGAGTTTTAGTGAGGCAACTGACTAATAAAACAAAAATTTTTCTTTCATGCAAATGTTCTTACTAATAAAGAAAGGAAGATGATAAAAAATATCCATTTAAGCTTCTTCAGAATTTTCCCTGAGGTGGCATGAATTGGCACCGTAACAAATCAACTTTATACATTCATTTGAATTATTTGTACTGAGATCCCCAAATGATAGCTCATTATTAATAAATTTGCATGTTTTAAATAAAGCTCCATAAAAGTGCCAGGTTATGAATAGGACAATATTGGTGGCCTAGCTTATAATATAATTGGCATTGATTTAGAACCAGCTGAATGACCAGACCCAAAGAGTAGTAACTGATGGCTCAATGTCAATTTGAATGTAGGTCTCTACTGCAGGGCTCCAGAGGTCTGTGCTTGACTCTGTGCTGCTTAGCATTTTTATCAATGACTTGGACAAAGGCATAGATGGTGTATGGATCCAATCTGCAGATGACAGAAATATGGGAATTACAGCTAATACGCTGGATGACAGAGTCAAGATCCAAAGAAGATTCTCACAGGCTACAACAGTCCTATAGCCAGTGAGCGGGTCAAATCCAGCTGGAGGCCTGTTTTTGTTTGCCCCAGCGCTGTAGCTTACAGAAACAGACTGGGGGCTGGATTTGACCTTCAGGCCATAATTTCCCTACCCTTGTACTAAAACACTGCATCAGGCCTAAAGAGATGACATTGGATCAAGATCATTTAAATTCTTAAGCATAAGTTTAAAAAACCAAACTTTATAAATAGAAGGAAGAGGAATAAGATACAGTTAGAGAAGAGTCTATCTGTAAAAGATCTGAGGATTTTAGTGAACTGTAAGTTTCATTTTACTCATTATGATATAGCAACCTACCTTCTCTCCCCCACAAAAAGAAGCAATCTCACATAACTTCCAGGAAGAAGAAGGCAGTAGTCCTGCTGTATTCTACCTGCTCAGACCACATCTAAAAAACTGTGTTAAGCTCTAGGTGCCATCTTTTAGAAAATTAAGCTGGAGAGTGCCAAAGGGATGATAGAGAGTATAGCCCAGGGTCTAGAAATGATGTCATATTCTTAAGAGTTGGTTGAAGGAAATAGATATTTGACATGGAAAAGAGAACACTTAAGGGGAACATGATAGCTGTCTTCAAAGAGGTGAAGGGGCTGTCATATAGACCCATAGAAGGCATACCAATGGGAAACTGACATGTTTCAAGGACTACTTTTGGGGTGTGTTAAGACAAACCTTAGAACAAGAATATAGTCTATGTATTGTAAAAATAAACTAGAAAACTTGAGAGCCTTTGCTTAAAGACCTCTAGTAAAGGAAAATGCACAAATTTCTCAAGCTGTTCTTTTCACTTTTAGTTAGCTCTTCCAATTGTGAAGAAATTGTGTCTTATATCAAATGAAAATGTCTCTATAATTTCCACCCTTTGATCCTAATTTTGCCCTGTAGGGCCAAACAGAATTTTAATCACTCCTCCACATGACAGCCTTTCACAAACTTGAAAACATGGATTTAATTATCATCTCTATGAAGGTGATTCTCACATCTATTTGACTGATTGATCTATTTGTCTATTAACTGATCTATTATCCTGACCTCCAGTTTTACACCTTCGACTGCCTATGGGACATCTCAAACTGGATTACCATAGGCATCTTAAACTCAACATGTCTATAACTGAACTCCCCCCAAACACTCCCCAACTTTCCTATTGCTGTCAAGGGCATCCTCCTCCTTTTAGTTATCTAGGATTGCAGCCAAGGTGTCATCCTCAACTCCTTATTTTCTTTCCTCCCTTTCCCCCATTGCTGATTCTAACTTGGTAACATCTCTTTCATACATACCCTTCTGCCCTCTGGCACTGCTATCATTCAGGTATAGGCCCTCATCACTTCATGCCTAGACTACTGCAATAGCCTGCTGGTCAGTCTCCCTGTCTCAGCTCCACTTCCTCTCCATTCCAGTCTATTGACCATTCAACTGCCAAAATGATCTTCCTGAAGTGCAGGTCTCACCTAGTGATTCTCCCATTCAATAAACTCAAGTGACTCCTTATTACCTCTAGGATTAAATATAAAACCCTTTATTTGGCTTTTAAGGCATTTTATAACCTAGCCTCTTCCTAGTTTTTCAGTCTTCTTCTACCTTAATTTCTTCCATCTACAGTGACACTGGCCTTCTTGCTGTTCCTTGCACAAGACACTCCATCTCCTGGCCACATGCATTTTTATTGGCTATCTTCCATGCCTGGAATGTTCTCCCCTTTGGCCTGTTTCCTGGACTCCTTGGCTTCCTTCAAGCTAAAATACCATCTTCTGGTCCCCCTTAATGTTAATGATTTCCTTCTGAAATCACCTCCAATTTATTCTGTATTTTTTTGTACATAGTTGTTTGCATGTTTTCTCCTCCATTAGACTGTGAGCTCCTTGAGAACAGGGACTGCTTTTGATTTTCTTTGCATCTCTGGTATTTAATATAATGCTTGGTACAAAATAGGCACTTAAATGCTTATTGACTGGACTTGAGGAAACCTTAAGACAAAAGTTGTCGCAGTCAACCTCAGCTCATTGTAATGAAGTAATATTAATGGCTAAAATGACTACTAGGCAGAAGGTTATATACATCATCAGATGTAGCCACTGTATAGTGGCTAATTGTTATTCTTTATTGCCAGGGAAGATTTAATTTGGTCTGTAGGAAGGTGCCCCCCTCCCAGAAGTGCCTAGTGCAAAGCTAATATTATATACAATAAGGAAGCACTACTTAGTATATATAGGGGTAAAACAAGAATGCCCCTTTTTCTTGCTATTATTTGATATGGTTCTTAGAAATGTAAGAAATAGCAATAAAACAAGAGAAAGAAATTAAAATAATAAAGATACATAGAGAGGTTATAAAATTATACATGTTTACTTACGTCATGAGGATTTACTTAGCAATTCCTAGGGAATTAACAAAGAGACAATGGCTTAATTTAAATTACAGGCTATAAAACAAACTTTCAAAAATCAATAGCATTTCTATAATAATCACACAATCCAGGAGGCAGTAACAGAAAGGGAAGTCCCAATGAAGTTAACTATAAAGTGCATAAACTATCTAGGATTCATTATACCGAAGCACATTCTATACTTGTCGAGATACAATTTCAAAGTACACCTTAAAGAAATAAAGAATAATTTAAATAGCCGGAGAAATATTCAGTGCTCATGGCTAGATGATGACAGTGTAATAAAAAATTACAGTACTATCAAAATTAATTTACAGATTTAGCACTATACCAAATGACCAAAAGGATACTTTACAGAACTATACAAAAGAGAAACAGCATTCATTTGGCAGAACAAAACTTCTAGGACAAGAGAAACAATGAAAAATGGTAGGAATGAAGAGAGAGAATAGCACTTCCTGACCCCAAACTATATTATAAAGCAGTAGTTATCAAAACCATTTGGGCAATGGTTAAAAAATAGAAAAAATAATAGATTAGTGGAATAGACTAGACAATGAAGAATCAGAAGTAGTTGAACCTAAAACTTAAATGAACTAGGCAAGCATTCCCTATTTGATAAGAATTGCTGGGAAATCTGCAAAGTGATGTGGCAGAAATTACATTTAGATCAATGTTTTACCATGTTCCACAATAAATTCAGAATGGAGACATGACATGAATATAATACCATTAAAAAAGACAGAAAGAGAGAAGCAGATTATATACCTTTATGGGGAGGGCTGAATTCTAAAGCAAACAAGGCACAGAGGCAATTACAAAAGAAAAATAAATAATTTTGATTACATGAAATTGAAAATCTTTTATGTGAAAAAGGTCAACGTAACTAGGATAAGATGGAAAGTGATTGACTAAGAAAAAAACTTTGCATCCAACATCTCCTATAAGCATCCAAATTTTAACAGTTTTAATTAGACAAATACGTATCATGAAAATTCATATTTAATTAAAAATAACTTACCACATTCTTTCATAGTATGTGACCTTTAACATGTGGACTAATATGACAATTCTAGTAACTTGTTTATCATCACTCAGATTTTTGTTTAAGAGACAGAAATACACTTGTATCTAGAGAGTGATTAGATTTGCAAAATTGTTTCCCCTAATTAAGTTCAGTTATAACCTTACTATATTGTTAAACATTTCTGATCAAAAGGCTGACTCTTTCTTGATTAAATTGTGAATTAGGTTTGAGAGGGTAAATTATGACTTTACACATGATAGTGAATTTACAAGAGTTAATTGTTTCTATTTAGTACTTAGAACCTACAATACAGAAGTATCTAAAATATCCACTTAATTATATTACTTGACCATTAGTTATTTTTATTGCCTTACTAATTTCTTTAAATAAAAAATAATTTTATATTTATTTTGATAATATTAATAAGTAGCACTGTTGGGTGTTGCTATGGCGTGTGGAGTTAGCTGGCTGGCATTCAATTCTTTTTGCCCCCTCTTTCCTACTAGATAGAGTTGAGGAGGTGGGGGGGGGGAAGCTTGCTTTTCAGCCTACAGACAATATAATGTCCTTGAGGTCCATATGGTCCCTTTTTCTATTTATGTAGGGTTTTTTATACCAAAAGTAATTAATATAATCACAATAGCTTAGAAATATCACTTAGAGATTTACTAACATTTAGATTATTATTAGGGTATCTAACATTAGATTATCTAACATTGAGACAGAAGTTTGGCTCTGTGTCCTCATTTAATTTGTTTATCTCTAGCTAACTCTTAGTTTTGTAATGTTGAGGCAAAAAAAAATGAAGATACAGGATGGTTAGGTATAAGAAATGAAGAGAGAATATAATATTATCTGTTACTGTCCAGGCAAAGGAAGTTGAAGATGGGGAAAAAGCAAACTGTAGTGGGAATAAGTATATTAACTTATGATAAGCAGCTCCATTTCATTTTATGCCTTCATTTCACAACTCTGTAGTTGTTATGTAACATATTTTTCTGTAGTAAGATATGCATTTTAGTGGTATAGTTTGGCAAGGACATGTCTAGCCCCTAAATTTGGTAAGCGACAACCACTAATATATATCCAGATACAGTGAACAACTGCTAATAATGATCTGGAAAATAACTGATGAACTTACTAATGGTATTAGCTCTGATTGATAGTTTCCTTTCATCATAAGTTTAATAGTCAATCACCACTCAGAACTTATTTGTAATTTGTAACCATGTTTAGCCAGAACCATAAAAACCCACCAGATGTCCCAGCCACAAGCCCACTCCTGGGTCATAAGTAAGATGAATTCTTGCATTGCCCACACTTGGAACATCTCATTCATTGTGTTGGCTTGAGAGTTGGGCTGATTGATAGAGACTTGACAGACTGCCACCTCTGAAGGAGACACAAAGCCTCTGGCTGCACAGAGAGGGAATCTTGTTGTGAGCACTGGCAGAAGACACACTTTACCAGAACCTTTAGGAATCAGACTGGTAGCTTGTTCCTGGAGAGGTAGATGTTTGTAATGTCGAATAGTCAATAATTTTAATGTTATGCTTTGATGAGTATGTCTTATTAGTGTACCCATCAGCCCTAAAAAGCATACATAATAGTAAATTCATTTTATGCATGTGCTTTGCAACAGAACTTTTGGGGGGTAACTTCCCTTAGTCTCTGAAGAAGCGAGTGCGACTAATAGCTTCAGGCCCAGTCCTCTGTTCTGAGGTACTTATACAGCTTGATGAGGCACCTCAATTTCTGCCTCTATGTTACAACTCCACTCTGTTTTTCATTTCTCTTTTCGGGCCTTATCCCTAGGCCTCCTAATTCTCTCCATTCAGTTTCATTAAGTCCTGGGTGAGGCTGAGGACTTTGTCTCCCTGCTATGGCTGCTCGATTCTTTTAATTCCCATTCCTTACACTCAGTTTATCTCTTGCAGAAGGAAATCCCAGGAGTGATTGAAGTCTGTCTTCCAGTTCAAAGACTGTCATAGTCCCAGGACTGAGAGAGAATGCTTAACCTTTTAAATGACAAATCTTAGGAAGTCAGTCACTTCTCAAATCAACATTACAAATACACAACATGATCCATTTACCAAAATCTGAAGCTCCTCTTTACAATGGGGTTTTAAATAAAATTTGTAGTCTAAAATAGGCAAATTCTGAGGATTGCTTGATTTGCTTCAAATTCCACGTGTACTAACTTCAAAATACTTTTAAAAAATATAGGGAATTTTGTGTTATAACTTTAGATTATGGTTATTTGGTTATATTAATTGACTGAATTGAAGTAAGTCTTTAAAAATTATCTTAGGAGAGCTTTTTCCATACCATATTTAAATTTTGACCCTGAATTTTCATCAACATAAACATAGGGTTTAACTAAAGAAGGCATTATGCAACAATGGCTCAGATATATGTAATGTTTTACATTTAGAAAATGTTTTATATACATTATCTGATTTTATCCTCACAACAATTATTTTACATAGGTAGTAGTATAGGATCAAATTAGTAGTAGTAGTCACGTCGGCAGCAGCAGCAGCAGCAGCAGCTAGTAGAAGTAGGATCAAATGAGATATTTGTAAAGAGCTTATTACAGTGCTTGGTATACCTTATGTGCTATATATAACCACTTTTCTCTCCTCACTCCCACCTAGTATACTTCGCATTTTATAGATGAGAACACCGAAACTCATAGAGTTGTTAAAGAGACTCATCCAAGGTAATAAAATTGTCTTCAAACATTTGAAGGTTTATCCATGTAAAAGAAAAAGTAGGTGTTTTCTTGGTTTCAGACAAGTATATGATAGGGTTGGGTGTTAACCCCCAGTATTCCTTTTACTTTACCATGTTGCCAATTATGTCTATACAGGTCTTCAGAAACTACTTCTAATTTGCCTTTGTTATATCAAATGATGTAATCCAAGAATCAGAAAAAAAAATCTCAAAGACAATGGAGTTCATCAGGATCTATCTGAATATGAATTCTCTTTATAACATCTCTGAAAATTAGTCATCTAGCCTTTACTTGAAGATCGTCAGTGAGGAGGAACCTACTAATTCCCAAGGTAACTCATTCCATCTTTGAACACCTCAAATTGTTAGGAAGTTTTTCTTTACATTGATCTGAAATCTCTACATTTTCTATTCTTCTGGCTGTCCTGGTTACCATCTTCCATATACAGTCTGGTTTATTTGCACCCTGTTAAAAGCATGACTCTGTCTTACCTGTGGATGGCATAGAAGAACCAATGCCTTCTCTATTATGCATACTATGCTTCCATAAAATGCAATTTAGGATATATAACTTTTGTTGTTATTGTTATTAGCTATCCTGTCACACTGCTGGCTTATATTGAACTTACCAACCAATAAAACTCCCCAGGTTGCTTATTTTTTAAAGCCAAAATGCTGACTTTTAAATTTGTCCCTTTAAAATTAAAACTATGGTGATGTAAAATAATGAAACATATCAATAAAAATTATTTTATAAAAAAGTCTCAAGACTCTCCAAAATTAAATCAACATATAATTTGATACTGACTTCAATGCAAAATTAGGAATAGGTAAGGACAATGAAAATATATCGGAAGATATAGCTCAAAAGTAAAGAATGAGAGAGTACAAAGTCTTGTGGCCTACACAAATCAAGAGAAGAACCAAGGGGTACTAGGTATGGCAAGAACTAGCCAACATCACCAAAAATGAAAATGATCACATTTTGACAGATAGGAAATTACTGGTTACTAATGTGAGTCATTTCTGAATCAGCTGTGTGCAGACTATCATCTTGTTAGAGCAAAGGTCAAAGTTAATATGAAGCTAGAGAGATGAGAAAAAGACATGTAATGCAATTAAAACAATTCTATTTGACTACTTAAATGAGTTATAATGCCCCCAAATGGGATATATGGATGAAAATACATTAAAGACAATTACAATTTCATGTAGAAGTTTAACTGACAAAGTCAATTGCCACAACAAGGAGACCAAAAGAGCCTAAAAGTCATCTTAGTCTGTTAACACTCTACTTATTTGCTAAGAGGCAAGAGACAGCATCCAGGGACAGTATCAGTGTAGAATGTAAACTTGTCTGTGAAATCTTAGAAAGGATAATGGAAGATTATGAGGAGGCTCACAAAACTGAGAGTAGAAGTAAAAGGTAAAGTCAGTTTTAGAAAACTTCCTGAGAAATCCAACTAATCAAAATTGTCCTGAGGGTATTTTAAAGATGAAAGTGGAAGCAAGGCAACAAAGAGACAGAAGATGGAAAATATCTGTAAAAGTTTTTATGACAAACTTTCAATGTCAAGGAAAATGGAGCTGCCACATTTAGACTCTAATGTCACAGTTCGAGTTGTGCTTAAAAAGTAGGTAGAAGTAACAGCAAAGAGGACAAAGATGAGGAAAAAGAGCCTAAGACGTGGTCTGTGTTGGAAGCAACACAATTGTGAGGGTATTGAGCTATTGGTGCTCAAGGTATCTGAAATAGGGTAAGATACAAAGCAGGGAAAACCTTGGAACTTGTTATTGCCCACCAAAAACTTAATCAATATGCCTATTTTCTTGGTTATATATGTACTTTTTTGTGAAGGAGCCACACATTAGAGGTAGCATAGCATAATAGATAGAGAGCTGGCTCTAAGGTCAGACGGATCTGGATTTAATTCCAGCCTCTGGCACAAACTGCCTTTGTGACTCTGAACAAATCATTTAACCTCTCACTGCTCCAGGCAACTCTGTTAGAACACAGGTTGCAGAACAGTTGCTGATCTTTGGAAATTCCCCACACCAAGTAAATAACAGGTAGTGTGTATATATTATATATGATCTTATGCATACATAAACATATATGCATGAAGATGCATATAAAGAGACATTATACATGTGTGTATATATGTATGTATTATGGTGTGTGTGTGCGTGTATATGAAGGTAACAGATTTTCCACAATAGACTACATCTTTACTATCATACAGTTGCCTAAAGATCTCATCTATTTTTTAAAAAGCTTTTGAGTTGGTATAGGAAAACTCTATTTTTAAGATTTTCTCTAACAATTGCCTCCCATGCATACAAGAGTCCTTGAAAAATATAACAGGAATAATCCCATTTAGCAACTCCCTGATCACTAATACTAGGAAAGACATGAAATAGGGACACATAGTTTTTGCCACTGTCATGGAAGAGATCTGGAGTAGAGTCCAAGTTAAAAAGATATGCCCTGTAGATGGTGAGCTCTTGCAGATAACTGCCCTTGTGGATTTTACTGTTTACATCAAACCCCAGAATTCTGCAGAGCCTCTTTATTGTGATCGATAACCACTTCAAATAATTTGACCCAATTATCCATCCAGGAAAAACTCACCAAAATGAAGAATGTCTATTATCTAAACTCTGATGTGTGGTTACCCATAGAGCTATCTATCAGTATGTATGTGTTTGCATATATCCATACACAAATACGTACATGTATATGTATATTATACAGGCACTTCAAATGGACAAGATGGACTCAGAATTGAACAGGAGAGGAGTAGGTATATTCAAGTCTTTTCATAGTCCTTAAAATTTTTTGGTATATTATTAACTACTCCCTTCTGCAAAGTCTCATCTCTGGATTTTCATGACATTGCTCTCTCTTGGTTCTCCTCCTAGCTGCCTGACTCCTCCTTCTCAGTCTCCTTTGCAGGTTATTCATTTATGTCCTAATGAGTATTCCCTAAAGCTCTGTTCTGATCTCCTCTTTTCCTTCTCTTTCATTTGCTGACCTCATCGGCTCCCATGGCTTCAATTATCATCTCTACACTGATGACTCCTAGATCTATATATCTAGCAGCAAGAACAACCTACCGTGCATTTCAAACTAGACATTTTACAGGCATCTCAAACACATGTCCAAATTAGAATCTATGCTCTCCCTCCAATCACATCCATTGGGAGAATAATGGACACATAGGAAAGTCATCCTTCATGAAAATCTCTCCAGTCCATGAGAATACAGATGGCAGATAGTCAAGATGAAACATGGATACTCATGTAGTGTCTAGAGAGCTGGAATAAAGTTTCTAGAAAGTTGGGTGGATGGCTTGCTTATGGAGGATTTACGGGAAAATATGGAAGAGACTTGCATAGGAAGAAAAAGCATGGATGATCCTAGTCTACCTGCTCTGAGGGAGTATCTATATCAGTGAGTTCACAAAGCTATTAAAATGCTGAAGTATTCAGAAACTAGGATGATCTATAGGACAACATTGGTGCAGACACTCTATCTGCAAAGAATTGCTGATAAAACTGTAGAGCAAGGTGAAGGAACTAGAAATGTTAACCTTATGATTGTTATCTGAAGAGTTGTGATGCAAAAGAGGGCTTAACTCTTTTTTTGTATATCTTTAGAGAGAGGGAAAAACAAAGCCTAATACATCAAAGTTACTGTGAAATATTAGGCAAGGTTCACAGCTTAGACGGTGGAGGGAGGTGAACTATGGGAGGTTTGCAGAGGAATGAAAGGTTTCAGAAAAGCTTCATGCTGAGAGATATTAAGTCAATTAGGGAAGTTGTGTAAGAACTGCTTTGCTTAAGTGATAACCCTTTAGAGATTACATAATATAAATTTGTAGTGAATCCAGTAAGCATGGCTTCATGATTTTCTCCAGCTTCATTCAGCAGCGCATGAGTAGGAGTGAAGGCTGGAGATGGTTGGAGCAATCCAAGGCTGAGGTTTTCCAGGGCAAGATCTTTGATAGGATAAAGGGGCAAAAGATTGAAAAGAGGATGTTGAATTGAACTGGTTCCCTAAAGGGTCAAGATGGGGAAACCAGAGGGTAGGCAGGGCAGAGGTGATAGTCTAAGAAATCAAGGTCATGTGAAGACAAAGAACAGGGTTTGGGGTTGCAAGGCAGGAGAGGTGAGATGACAAAAGGTTGTGATTAGATAACAAAATGTCAGATTTAATAGACACAGAAGTGAAGTATTTTTGGGTCATGGCAAGTTCAAGAGTATGATCACCTCTTTGTGTAGCTCAGGTGGGTACTCACTCCTACAGTAAGTCATAGGAAATGAGTCAGTTGAGGAACTGGGAGGTAGGAGTCTTTGAGGGAGTACAAGTATGTATACAGAAGTCTTTTAATATGAGGGCAGGAATTAGGGAGGAAACACTGAACCAGTTAACTTATTGAAGAAAGAAGGAAAGTGTCCCAGAGGTTGGTAGACAACAGCTACCAGAATGTTGATTGGTTGGGAGATAAGGACCAAGCGAATCTCAAAAGAGAAAAGAGGTTAACAAGTGATGGTTGTAATCCAAGAGTCTAGAGGGGCAAAGAGCAGAAAGGAGCATTCCAACTCCCCCGCCTCAACCACCAAGTTGGAGAAAATGTTAGTGTAAACAGTGATGGCCAGGGAGTCTATACCCTCATGAGAGAGTCTAAGTGAGAGCCAGAAGATGGAGTTGGAAAGGAAAAGATTTAAGATGAAAGTTCTTTTAAAATGGGAATTTCTTTATAGATTGTTCAATTTGTTTCTTAAATTATTTAAATTCTATACATCTTGTTCGGTTAATTTTGGTATTTCACATTTTTGTAAAGCATTCATCCCATTCATTTATCAGCTTTATAGGAAATTATAATTGGGCAAAAGTTTTTAATAATTTTCTTTCTTTTTCATTTGTTGTGAACTCTCATCTACTTCATTAATTTAAAAGAAACCCCACTTTTGAATTACTCAATTTAATGGATTTTGTTTGTTTCTTGATATTCATGTCTATTTTTGTGTTTGCTTGACTTTTTTGGACCTGCTACTTTCCAGTTGCTTGGACAATTCACTCATATTCTTTCATTCTCTTTCATTGATGAAAGTGTTCATCTGCTTTGAATGCCACCTAAAAGTTTTGGCATCCTGTTTCATTGTTTTCATTTCCTTTAGTGAAATTTTCTATTATTTCTCTGATATTTGTTCTTTGACCCACCAATTTTTTTAGGATTAAATTATTCTCGATTTAAGTTTACATTATTTCTTTCAAGGATCTTTATTCATTATAATCTGAATTGCACTGCAGTCAATAAAGGTTTTCATGTATACTTCTATTTCTCTTAATATTTTTAAAGTTTTCATGTCTTAGCATAATTTTGTAAAGATGGCATGCACAGCTAATAAATATACCTATGTATACATACATATGTATGCCTATGTCACTGGCAATGCACTGGAGATTACTGAATGGGAATAGAAAGAAACATACATATATCTATATGTATGTATGATCATTTTCTATTCTCATTATAGTATCTAGTTTTTCAAGTCCTTGACTTTATCCTTATTTATGTATTTGTCCACTTCTCCTTTAAACTCTTCCTTTAAGTCTTTCAATGCTGCTCCAATCAATGCATACATATTAAGTATTATATATGAAAGGCAGCATAGCATCGTTGACAGCCCACTTTGAAGCTAAAATGAACTGCACTGAAATACTGCTTCTGGCACACACACACATTGGATTCAGAGCACATAACCTCCCATTGTTCTACAAAACTTGCTAAGACTGTAGGTTGCAGAGAAAGTTAAAACTTGAATTGGTAGAGGGAGTTCTCTACGTTAATAAAATCTCAGGTCCAATGTATCCTTTATTATTTCACTATCTATGGTGCCTTTAAGCATAGTAAATTCTGTTCTAGCCCCTCATTTTAACTGTGATTAAAAATGTTTCAAATATATTTCTTGTAAACAATATATTGTTGGCTCTAGTCCATTTTGTGGATGAGTTAATTCCATTCACATTCACTGTTATGATTGTTAATTTCGTATTTCTCTCCATCATTACCTATTTTGCATTTTCATCTTTTCCTATTGCGCCCTTTAAAAATAAATTGGTAATGAACCAGAAGGAATAACCACCACTAGTAATCAGTCTATAGTTAAAGATAATTTGTTCTTACTCCTCCTTCTCTGTGCTGCTCTTCACCAAGTCCAGACTGCTATTTCTGGTCCTTATACTTACTTTTTGATCAAACTTTATGAGTAACCTTCCAAAGATGAAATCTGTTTTGCTTCTGACTTTTTTACTCTCAATTTTTTTCCCCCTCAAAGCAATTTAGATTTGATTAACTGTGAATTTCTGTCATGTACAGTTTGGTTAGTTGGTTGTCCTTCATTCTCAAAGAGAATCAAAATTACACCACTATATTTGAGTCAAGTGCAGTGGCTATGGCTGACCAGAACAATATGTGCTCAGAAGGCTCTACCACAGGTGGAGCACAAATAGTTCCTATGAACATTTTGAGTAGAGATGTATCTACATTTGCACAGCTCACATTTCCTTTGAACTACTGCAATTCTGCTTTGCTCATAGTGCAGTGTATTTTCTGATGTAGGCATGCCATCCTGGATGGTCCTGCGTCAGTGTCTCCCACGTCTCAAAACTGATTCCAAAGTTCTTCAAGCAAATCTTGAAAGTGTCCTTGTATCATTCTTCTGACCTCCATGTGAGTGCTTGCCTAGTATGAGTTCCCTGTAAAGTAGTCTTTTAGGCAAATGTATGTTTGGCATTCGAACAACATGGCCAGCCCACTGGAGCTGTGCTCTAATGCCTTTTCTCTCCTACACTTTACTTTGGAGCCTCCCAAATACTGAGCTAGCTCTGGCAATGTGGGCATCATCCTCATCATCTGTGTGTACATCCCTGAAAGACATACTGCCAAGATAAGTGAACTTCTCTACAGCATTCAATATTTCTCCATTTGCTATAACTGATGTCTCCACATATGGATGGTATGGTGCTGGCTGCTGGAAAACCTGTTTTCTTGGTGTTGTCAGGCCAAAATCAGCACAAGTGGCAGAGAATTAATCCATACTCTGTTGCTTCTCCACCTCAGAGGCTGTTATCAAGTGCACAATCATCTGTGAACAAAAAGTCGCACACCAACTCTCCCTCCACCTTAGTCTTGGCTTATAGTCTTTCAAGTTAAATAATTTACCATCAGTGCAGTAGTTGAATTTGATGCCATTTTCATCTTCATTGAAGGCATCTGACAACATTGCTGAAAACATCATTCTAAAAAGCATGGGAGCAAGCATACAGCCTTGCATTACTCCACTGGTGACTGGGAAAGCACAAGAGCATCATCCATTATCCAGAACTCATGCAAGCATGGTGTCATGAAATCGAAGAACAATACCAGTGAATTTCTCCAGGCAACCAAATTTTGACATAACTTTCCACAAGCCCTCATGACTGACAGTATCAAAGGCCTTGGTCAGACTGATGAATTGTACCTTCTCCTCCACCTCCAGTCCTCATAGGCTTATACTCAGCAGCTAAAAACAAGTACTTTCAGGGCAATTTTTTTTTTTTATTGTGAGCCTTTATCTTTGGGCTTTTAGATGATTGCATTTTCAGGATTTTCTTTCATTTTACGTAACTGCTACCAAGTCTTGCATGATCTTCAATGCCGCTCCTTGGTACCAGAACTCTTTATTTGCAATTTTTCCCTCCTTTGATTTAAAAGCTCTGGATTTTGGCTATGAAACCCCTGTGGGTGGGGAGAGATCTGCTGATGTAAGAAGGTAATTAAAATGTACAATGTCATCATTTAAAGTGCTCTTTGTGGTAGGCTCATGTTCCTGTATCCTTTAAGGCCCAAGGAAACCAAATTCATGGCAGTAAGAAGTATGTCATAGGGAGTCTTGGAACCCCATCAGGACACTCTACCTCTTGCCTCATAGCATGTCACAATATGGTCTATTAATGTTGTGGCTGAAGGGTTGACACTTCTGCAAACCTATCCACAAGGAAGGAAGCGGCATAGCCTCTGACCCTACATCAAGGCAGGCTGAGCACTGTTGTGGTATGAAGGGATTCCAGAAGCCTGGACAGAAGGTAGGAGTTCATATAACCTGGAATTTGCTTCATGGTAGGTGCCTTGTTTCTAAATCACTATCTTTCATATGTGTCCTCTTACCTCTATTCATAAAGCTACCACCACTACAGCTATGCTAGTTCAGGTTCTGATAACTCTTCTTTTGTACTACTACAATCATCCTCCAATTTAGAGGTGTCCAAACACATGGCCAGCAGGCTAGGCCCACTATACCCTCAGGAGCCCAGAACCAGATTAAAATATAATTGTCAAATATTTAAAAAAAGAGAGAACACAGATAACATTGATGTATTTTCTAAGTCAATATAGAGTCCTCCGGGATCCTTAAATATGGTTTAGTGCCCCCATTCCTATTTGAATTTAAAACCATGCTTTTAATTGTGTCTTCTTGCTTCAGCCCTCTTCCCTCTCATTGTTCAGTTAGCTGCCAGAGTGATTTTTCTGAATAGATTTGATCATGTCATCCTTCTACTCAGTAAACTTTAGTGGCTCTCTACTATAACCTTTGAGATCAAATATTAACTCTTCTGTAAGGGATTTTGAGCTCTTCATAAACTGGACCCTTTCTACCTTTCCATTTTTCTTATATGCTATTCCCCTCAACACATTCTATGGCCCAGATATACTGGCCTAATTGCTAGTTCTCAAACACTGGATCTCCATCTCAGTGTCTTTGTACTAGTTTTCTTCCCCCACAGCCCCAGAACTAGTCTGGAATGCTTTCCTTCACCACTGCTTCTAAGTAAAGTCTCAGATCAGCTTTAGCAGGAAACCAGAAGGCCTTTATTGGTCTTCTCAGCTAATAGTGGCTTCTCCTATAAGGTTATCTTCCATCTATTCTGTAGTCATCTGGCATATATCTGGAATTGATGTATATAAATGCTGTATCCTCCCTCCCCATTAGAATATATGCACAAGTAGGGAGTGAGGACAATTTTCTTTGTATCAACCTGGCTCAATAGTGTGTATGAAACATAGTAAGCTCTTAATAAATGCTTATTTATTGATTGCCTTCTCTTAAACCACTGTATTTCTTCATTGTGTTTGGTGTTGTGGTTTGTGATGTTGTGCTCAGGTCAGTCCCCTTTGGTCCTAATGTATGGGCTGAATAGGATTTGTTTGGCCCCAGTCCCTCTGTAATCAGGGTGCTATTTTCCGTCCTGATGAAATAGCTGATATCAAGTCCCATCCTCTTGTTCAAGCCCTGGCCTTTCTTCTCTTTTTATGATCTTCAACCAGAAACTACTTTTGTTTCTTGTTTTGCCTGATAGACGCTGGTGAGATGATGGAGTTCATGCTAGTCTGAGGCCTCCTGAACAGCTCATTTAATACTTGTCACCAGGTGATGAGTAAGCTCTGCCTCCCACTGTGACTCTTAGTGATCAGAGGAATGTATGGCTGGATCCTGTTTCTACTCTAGAAATCCAGAGTTCTCAATTCTCCTGCCCCAGTGGCAGGAAAGCATTAAGCTCATTACTTAGTTTTTTCATTATCTAAAATAATTTACCTTTCTTCTGTTAGGTGGATTTGCATGTTTAATATCCTCCTGATCCATGATTTCAGACTCAGATTATTATTCCCTTTTCCCCAAGGTCCATTTTTTTTCTTCCATCATTATAGTGTTGTCAGTTATGTTACTTGAGTTCATAAATCTGTTTTTAAAAACCTATTTTAGATTCTCCTTTTTAAAAAAATGTTTAATTTACAGTTTAATTCTGGTTGATTTTCCTGGTTGATTAATTTCTGGTTGATTAATTCAGTTTACAGTTTAATTCTGGTTGATTTTCCTTAGCATGCAAAAGCTTTTGGTGGTAGTGATTTTTTCTGCCTGCAACACTTATATGAAGTCGTATAGTTATGAAGTTTGATCATATTTCTTGATAAGTTAAAATTGAATTTTCTATCATTGGATTGTCACATTATTACTTTGTTGTCTGGTTCCAATGTGTTTGTTAACTTTCTTATGTGACTTCCTGCAACATGACATCTGGGAATTTTCGTCAGTTTTTGGGAAGATTTTTAATTCCTAGATTTTTTTTTTCATATCCTCTTCAGCATTCTTTTCTTGAAGAGCACTCATGTATTTGTCCAATCTTTTTTTTTTAATTTCACTCAACTATATTTCTACTTCTACATTTTTATCTCCTAATTCTAAGAGAACCTACTATTTTGGAGTTTATCTGCCATTTGCCGTAAAAAAAAAATCCTTTCTTGCTAGTCATATTGATTTTCACTTTGCAAGCTCTGTTTTCAACCATTTCTTTTAAATATTTAATAATTCCCTTACTGTTCTTATAAACTATTCTGAAGCTTCTTGAGGTTGTTCCACTGTCATT
The DNA here is from genome assembly GCF_011100635.1 of Trichosurus vulpecula. Classification (NCBI taxonomy): domain Eukaryota; kingdom Metazoa; phylum Chordata; class Mammalia; order Diprotodontia; family Phalangeridae; genus Trichosurus; species Trichosurus vulpecula. Next base: position 439,020,357 of record NC_050573.1, on the reverse strand, counting down.
TCTGGGGGCCTCATATAATTTGTTGTAACACCTTCCTTAGAAGTTATTTCTTTTCATTTAGTTTCTTATTTACAAAAACTTGCTTGTTGTGTTGGCTTCTCTTGGATTGTTTGCTCAGTTTTCTCTTTTGTCAGTCTTTATCAGTCCTCTGTTGGCAGGGCAGATGGCAAGATGGCTGGCATTGCTGGCTGGATGAGATATGATCATGGTCTAGGCCGGGGCAAGTTATAGTAGGCTAGTTGAGCTTGCAGCATTCACTCACTCATCAATCAAGAAAGCTTAGCCCCAGTATGTAAGTTTCAAAGATAAGTATATTAACTCACCTAGGGAGTTAATTCTTCCAGGGCCTGGAAACAAGATTCGTGGAGGTCCAGGCCAGAGGATACTGTTTCAGACATCTAAAGCAAAGAATCACCAGGCAAATGGTAAGATAGTGGTGATGCACATATTTAGATCCTAGCTGAAAGGGATTTGAATGTAGCTTGAATGGTGTTAAGCAGCAAACAAATAGGAATAGAGAAGGCAGATGGTAGAAGCAGTCCAGAGTTGGTGTTTGGAAAGAGATGAGCAGTCAGATAAGGGATTCAAGAAAAGTGTGAAATTTGAACTAGTTAAATTTAGAATCAAGGTTTCAAGGGGGTAGAAATCTGAGGACAGTGTAGAGGCAATGAACTGTGTAAACAGGTTTAAGTTAAGTGACTAATGGTTGCTGTTAGGATTGAAAGATGAAGTAGAGGGAGTGATGGACAGGAAAGAATTCCAGTTATAGACTATGAACATCGAACTTCTGGGTGACGATGAGATCTTAGAGTACGAACATCTTTGTGTGTAGTTGAGGTGTAGTGAAGATCATGGGAACTGGCAGATAACAAGATGATGAGAGGGATAACTAGATGACGTAACACAACATTCAAAAATATCTTAGGAAGATAGAAATGATAGGTAAAATCTTGTTATATTCACTTTAATGTGGATAAATGTAAAGTTCTACACTTGTTAAAACGTCGACATCATGGTGTGGCCTGATAAATCAGGTAGTCCTGATAAAATATATGCACCTTGAGGGTAGGGACTGTGTCATTTTTTTTTTTTTTTGGTATTCCCAGCAACTAGCCCAATGCCTGACACACAGTGGACATTTAATAAATGCTTGTTTATTGAGGGAAGTGATAGTTCCTAATGTACTACTATGCCTTGTTCAGACTCTATCTGGAGTAATATGTCCAGTTCTGGGTGCCACACTCCAAGAAGGACATAGATAAGGTACAGTTCATTGAGAAGAGGGCACTGAGATTCAAGAGAAGACTAAAGACCATGCTGTATGAAGAGTTAAAGGAAATAGACATATTTGGTATGGAGAAGTCTTCAGGTATACATAATAATTCTCTTCAAATATCTGAAGAGTTGGGACATTAAAGGAAGATTAGTTTGTTCTAAGTTGTTGAAGAAAGGAAAGGGTTGCTTCAGGAGGTCACAGTGCCTTTCTCCTCACTGAAGGTATTTGAGTGGAGGTTATGCTGCAAAGAAGATCCTTGGTCAAATATCTTACATTGTTGGATACAGTATTATGTAACTACAACACTTCTTTTTCTTTTCTTTCTGTCACATTTTTCCAATCTCCAACTTCCTGGCACAGGTTCCTTTATGCTTCTTTAAAATTTTTTATTCTTGGTTATTTCTTTAAATCACTTCATTCTTGATGATAGCCCATAAAAGAAAAGTGACCCTCTCATACGCTTTTACTTCTCCTATAAGAGTCAAAGTGATCTACGTATGGGGCACACATACTCATTACAGGCAAAAAGTGCAGTGTGTAGGATACTGTGCAATTTTTCTTGCTCTCAATATTTACTGCAATACTGATCTTTAGCAGAGGTCAGGTGATTTGCCCAAGGTCACACAGGCAAGTGACAATGTTTATTTATGTCAGTACTGTTGCAGCTAACTGGGCCTCTTTTCCCATCCTGCACTTGCATAGTTCATTTTTTGAATCTAAGTTCTTACGGCTAATTCTCAGATTTGTAATTAGCCAAATTAGGTAAATTCTCACCAAAGCTAGAATAAAAACTCAGCTGTTATATGGAAGGTCTTAAGTAGAAATTTACTTTCTTTTCTCTTGCTATTAATTCCTACCTTGCCTCTTCATCTCAGCATCATCCTCTATCCTTCACTTGTGTTGTTTTTTAATAGAACTTTACATTATTTTCTATTAAAAATCATTTTGTCAGTACTGCCCCATTTTAGCCTGCCAAGATGTTTTTCACTGTAAATCTCATCTAAAGTTTTAGCTTTTCAGTTATAATGGAAGGGAAGAATGGGCAGGCAAAAGGGAATGAGTGAATCTCGCTTAAGGAGGAAATAACATACACACTCAGCTGAGTATCTTACCCTACAGGAAAATAGGGGGAAAGGGGATAAAGGGGGGATGACAGAAGGGAGGGCAGATTGGGAGAAGAGATAGTCAAAAGCAAACACTTTTGACAAGGGACAGAGTCAAGGGAGAAAACTGAATAAAGTGGGACAGGATAGGATGGAGGGAAATATAGTTAGTCTTTCACAACATGACTATTATGGAAATGTTTTGCATAACGATACATGTGTGGCCTATGTTGAATTGCTTGCCTTTTCAAGGAGGGAGGGAGGTGGGAAGGGAAGAAGGGAGAGAATTTGAAACTCAAAGTTCCAAAAACAAATGTTTTTTTTTTTTAAAGTTGTTTTTATATGCAACTGGGAAACAAGATATACAGGTAATGGGGTACAGAAATCTATCTTGCCCTACAAGAATGGGGAAAGGAGATGGGGGTGGGGAGTGGGGTGAAAGAAGGGAAGGCAGACTGGGGAAATGGGCAATCAGAATTTATGCCATCTTAGGGTAGAGGGGAGGGTAGAAATGGGGAGAAAATTTTAACTCAAAATCTTGTGGAAATCAATGTTGAAAACTAAAAATATTGGGGCAGCTAGATGGTACAGTAAGTACAGCACTGGCCCTGGATTCAGGAGGACCCAAGTTCAAATCCAGCCTCAGATACTTGACACACTTACCAGCTGTGCGACCTTGGGCAAGTCACTTAACCCCAATTGCCCTGCCTTCCCCCCTCCAAAAAAAAAAAAAAGCTAAAAATCTTAAGGAATGAAAGTAATAAAGTTTGAGCTTTTTCTCTTAGCTGGATTTTTTTTTTTTTTTTTGCAAATTTCTACATCTTTGATCAACATGTTGAACAAGTCAGGGCAAGGACTGTCCTGCATTAGCACACCAATGGAAACCTTCTGGTAGAAATAATCCATTAATGAAAATTATTTGGATCCCAATGTTTAACCAATGATGAATCGATTCAATACATTCTGTCATCTAGCCTACATTCCTTCAATCTACCCTTAGGCTATAATGACAGACCATCAGATATCAGGCTGAAATCCATGGTATTTCCATGATCATTAGTCTAGGAACCCTGTTTAAAACATTAAATGTTAGTCTGGTATGATTTGTGCTTAGTGAAATCACGGTGACTCCAAGAGATCACTGATTTCCTCATAAACTATCCATTTTATAAGCTGTTCCAGAAATTTTCTGAGGATGGATTTCAAGTTTACTAGGCTTCAGGATTGATTGAATAAGATGGTCATTACAAAGAATAATTTAAAAACAGGAGGGTGACTGAAAGAATCTTTAAAAAGTCTGATACAACACTTACTAAGGCAGATTTAATTTAAAACATGTTACTCATAAGTTGGTTAGTGTGTGAAGGGGCATCTATGATCCTCCTGGTTATACACATTTGTCTATCTTACTAGTTACGTACTTGAAAACAACTATAATGTGCTCTAAGATCTTTTATTTCCCAATCATACAAATTCAATTCCTACAATCAGGAATGTCAGACTATGTCATGTTTATTAGTTTATAAACTTCTTAAAACTACCTTTTAAAAAGGTGAGTCTTTTTGAAAAGCTTTTTTAAAAAGGATGTAAAATACTTCAAGCTTATTTTTCATCTTAGAGGCGAGACTTTGATGGAAACATCTGTTGCATGAGAAGATTCATTTTGTTATTTCCCCTCCTCCTTCCCCCTCCCCGCCGCCATCTTCATATTACTATATAGTAGCTTTTGAAAATGGTTATGTGGTATGTAGCAGAACATCACTGTCTACTGTAAAAATTTTCAGACACTAAAATAAATACATAAATATGTACATATACGTATATTATGTACGTGGATGTTATGATTTTCATTGCTTACTGGCTTGTATTTATTTACAATTTTCAAGATTAGACAAGCTACTCTACTACAGCCCTACTTAGAATACAATGAATTACTTACATCTTATTATTATCTATCATATAATCAAAGCAAAAAACATTTCCCAGAGTTTTTCTGCTAACAATTTTCTAAGTTTCAACTCTGCTGGTATTGGTCTTGGTTGCTAAGACTAGTGTCTCTTCCTATGAAGTTTGGTGATGCTAGGCTAGTATGCATTTTCCAGGACAAGCTTTTAAAATGCATCTTATATATAGCATCAATCATATGTATTTTGCAAAACCAGCCCAGATACCTTATAGTTGAACAGATAAATCTTTTTATGCCAAAAAGATACATTCTTCCCTAGATGAGAACAGATAATTAAGAGTAGACTTTAGCATTTATCTAATCAAATCACAACAGTATTTTTAAGAAGAGTCCTATTTTCAAGTTCTCTGCAGTGGTTGTTATATACTTTTGTCTTTTTGATATATACTTATTATATACTTTGTTTTTTTTGAGGAAAAAAAGACTTTATTCATCACTTATAATGGTTTCATATTCATTTACTTAATTCCAGTTAATGGCAATGCTAGGTCTTGTGAAGGGAAAATATACACAATATTATCCCGAGAACTATCTTTCTTTTCCCCTCAGATGCTACATATATACCTTATTCAGAATATATAATCCAAATTGGTCAAAGTTTGATTTTCTATATAAGAAAAAAATTTCTAAGCCAAATCATGCTTACCAGAACCATGATTTGGAACCAACATATCAAAGTAAAAATTCAAATGCAATCTTATTAATCTTACTTTTCAGGTAAAAATATGGTTCCTTTTCAAGACGACTATTAGTCAAATAAAACTCTTCCGTAAAACACAAAATAATAAGCATCTGTATCAGACTAACCCATTTATTTGGTACATTTTTAAGTTAAGAAAAGGCAGAGATGCAACTACATTAAGAAAAATGAATCACATTCTCACACTACTTAAACACACAGAGCAGTGGCTAACCATAATAAAATGTGGAATGGACCCCATGTTTAATGAAAAAAAAATCATTCAGTATTGAGAAACATTTTAAGCCTCTAACTTCACTGAATCCAGGACTGAACGTGCTTCTTTATATTCTTCAGATTCTTCCAAGTCTTTTTCATTTTCCTAAAATATAATAGAAATGAGGTTTTTTCAATTCAATTAATTCAACAAGCTGTTATTAAATGGCTACTATGGGCTATCTGACACACGATCATTTGTTGCAATTCTAGTATTAATAACAACCAGGAATATCTTATAAATAAGAGGGACTTGACTACCAGGTATCATGTCATAGCTCTAGAAATGGATCAATTCAATCATGTCCCTTTCAGGATAGAGGAGATGATGCTTTTTGTAGTTGGATTACTACTTTATAAATAAATCATTTTAGTAAATTTTTTGTATAGCATATCCTTACTATAATGATAATTATGACATCAGGAATTAAATAAGGCAGTATTTAAATAAACTTTCATAAAAACATTTTAAAAATTCAATCATTTGGAATATAAATTATATTTCATATGATATAAAAGGTAAATTATTATTTTAATTACGTGTCTATTATTTCAGTTCAAATAGTATTACTTTTATCATCTGGCCAAATTTTTAGTACTTTAAGAACACTTACAGACCTAGTGTAAACAGTGTAAATGTTTAATATTTATGACAAAAGGCTCATGGTCTTTATGCTACAGAAAAATAAATCAGTTACTGGGCTGGTATTGGAAATGAACGCACTCTTCTGGTTACATTGTTACTTGGGAAAGTTAATCTTCCTATTTGTCTGGATTTTTTTTATTCAATTTTTCTCTTGATACTGATTTTCAAAAGATGCTTAGCAATTCCATGGCATGATACCAAGTGACAAATCATGATAGCCTGCTACATTTGTGTAAATTCCAAATGCTTTTTTTATATACAGACAAAGAAAAAAAATGTATTGCCAATTACAAATATGTTGAAGATTGTAACAGTGAATTACTACAGGGAAGAGAAACAAAATGAAAATAAATTTGTTCTAAGTTTTCATGTATTAAAAATTGTGCAGGTACCATACTGAACTAACTTTAATTGTTTTCTAAACTTCTCTATTATATTACAACAGGTCTTTATCGTTTTTAATCTCTTTGAGGATACTGATGTTTTGGATAATATGTATAATATATGATCCTAAGATAACATTTGTAAGTGATTTTAAAGAATCAATCTCTTAGGCTACTATTATAGCAATTAAGGGGTTAATGAGTATACTATTATCCAAAACAGTATTTTAATACGGTAGCTACACTTCATTTTTATTCCTGTTTCAAAACAGCCTCTTCCTGTCTGGCTGCCAAAAATTCAGGTCTTTCTCCTTAATAGTCTTAAAGATTCTTGAAAGGTTTATATCAACAAATGATGTAGTGCTGGGGAAAAATTATTTGTCAAGTAATACGTTAAAATTTGAAAACTTTATCAAATGTAGATCCAGGCTCAATGCAATGTGTATATTCAAGGCAAATAAAGTCTATAGCCTCCATACAAGAATACATACATAAATATTTTTAATAATCCTAAACCATCTCATGAAATAAAAAAATAATAGCATGGTTTGGATTATTTTTTAAAGACTACTTTGAAAAAATTATGTAGAAAAACAACATTTCAGGAAGACAACTATGTAGCTAGTAATTAACTTTAGGTAAAGAAACAGATGAAATATAGTGTGGCGTAATGGATGGAGTTGGAGTACTGGATTCAAGTTCCATTTTTGCCATACTAGTTATATGAACTAGGGTAAGTCACTTAATCTCTCTGGGGTATAGGTAACTCTAAGATTTTAAGTTGTAAAACAGTTACTTTGCAAATTGTTTGCTTTGGTAGGAGTATGCCCAATAGAGTTTCCTATATGGAATTAATCATATATCTGGATTTAAAAAAGAAAAGTCAATACAAAAATGGGGCTAGCAGAGGGAAAATTAGAATTCATCATGGAATTTACTAATTAATCAATGGTGCAGATCTTCTGTCCTTTGTGAATATTTTAGCAATGCTTGGAAATTTCCTGTGTGCAGGAAACTGGAAAAGAACAAAGTAAAAACTGCTTGTAGTTATTCATCGAATCTTATAATTTATAGAACAGTTTCCCCTCTGAATCAGGAGATCTTAATACCTGCATGTATGGGAAAAATATTTTTAATCTAGATTCAAATACTATGGAGTGGGGGGACAGAGGGGTTATCTATTTGTGTTAGATCTTACATTGATTAGTATCTGGGTCTGAAAAAAAATCTGGATTCTTTTTAAAAGTTCCATATTAATATGAAACATTTGGTCACCTTAGATGAAAAGTCCATATTTATCCTTTATGTGTATAATAAAATACTGAAGCAAGAAGTGAATGTAACCAAGTAATTCAAAGAGTTGCTGAAAGAAATGGATAAAAAGGATAGCACAGCTGCATCCTCTGACAGCTACCAATTCAAATTCATTTATATCTAATGTTAAATTTGTAAGAAAGGGACAAACATGTTTGAAAATATTACTACATCTGATAACTAAGACCAGGATCTATAATACGCCTTTTTTTTTGCAATGTAATAATGTCATAATGCAACTGAATGGAAAATTTTCAACTGATCTTCTGCAACACACATTAAGATTTGAGTCTTCAGTGTATTTATCTGAAAAAGGCCTAAAATATAAGCTACAACATGCCCTGTTTTACATACCAACAACTGCAGAAGATCAGAACGTGCAGCTTCCAATCTGCGTTGGCAATCTGGAATCATCATTCGAGATTCTTGCAAAATTTCTGTCTATAAATATAATATTGTTAAATGTTTAAAAAACTGAGATACCTCAGAATATATTAATTATGTTCAGAACCTTTAGTAAATAGTCACTTTAGAGAAATTAAAAATTGTTAGTTTTTCTAATTTGAATATTCAAACAAATAATATTCTACTTCTTAAACGAGAAACTGCTTAAAATACCTACATTTGTCAAAATGGTATAAGAAAAACCTGATTGACATTATTTACAGCTTACCATAAAATTTTTAAAATTGAGTTAAATAAATGAAGCATCTTTGTATTCACCTTTTTCCATGTTAAGTGAAAATTAACAAGTAAAAGCTTTCCAAAGCATGTTAGTTTAAAAAGGCTATTTAAAAGAAACTATTCTCCTGCTGTCACAAAGCACCTTCATCCAAAATGGGATCAGCTGGTTATATAAATATCTCCTGCATCTTTTGAGTAATAAAGAAAAACAGTGTTCAGATAATACCACATAGAGATAATTACTGCATGAAAAAAGTTATTGAGTTATTGATCACATCGTGTGCACACGGCAGGAGGTTCTCCCTGAAAGACAAAGGTAAAGAAAAATGAAAAGCCAAGACCAGCAGGTTCATATTTTTGATGCTTATCATGCATAAAAAGTTATTACTTATCCTTGTGCTTCATTTTAGGAAAGAGATTATTCTCACCATGCAGTTTGAGTCAAATTACCAACCTGGCACCCCTCTGAACCTGAACACTTGGCCATTCCAACTGAAAACACTACAGAATTAAACACAAGAATACTGATTCTGGGGCATATTTTTTCTGGAATCAAAATCCATTGTTCAAAGCTGGTTGTATGAAATGTAGTACAATGAAGCAAATCACAGTAGAAGGAAAAATAATCAAATCTATGAGTGTGAAACCCAATCAATAAGTAAGAAAGATACATGATTACAAGGCTGTACTTTTCTTTTTTTTTTTCACAAATTTATTTATTTATTTCTAGTTTTCAAAATTCACTTCCACCAGATTTTGAGTTCCAAATTTTCTCCCCATCTCTCCCCTCCCCCCACTCCAAGATGGCATGTAAATTGATATAGGCTCTACATATACATTCATATTGAAACTATTTTCACATTAAGGCTGTACTTTTCTTAAAATGGCACAACATTCTTTATGTGGGAGGAGTTTTTCCCTTAAGTTAAATTAAGAGGAATCAATATTGTGGTCCTACTATGAGCAAAGCCCTGTGTGCTATGTGCTAGGCACTGTTGCAAAAGCAGCTTAACAAAAATGTTTTAAAACAAGCAATGATCTTTTTTTCTCAAATGGGTCTGAAGAGTAAACTTTTTTTTGGGAGGGGGAGGAGGGAAGGCAAGGCAACTGGGGTTAAGTGACTTGCCCAAGGTCACGCAGCTAGTAAGTGTCAAATGTCTGAGGCTGGATTTGAACTCTAGTCCTCCTCACCCCAGGGCCAGTGCTCTATTCATTGTGCCACCTGCTACTGAAATGTAAACTTTTAACAAGAAGTTTAAATTTCTATTTCTCTTATGGCTTGAACTGATTTAAGAAATAAATGGCCGCTTACCTTCCTAGAAAAAAAATCTTACAATTGTAAGGCAAATATGAAAGGATTTCAATTATGCTGTATTTCAAAATATGCTTACTTTTTATAAATATTTTCATAGTTACAGCTCCCTTTTTGCTAAGAACAAAAGATTTTAAAACAACAACAAATCTTTGTTCGGTAGTTTCTTTTGTTACTTTTTTCCTGCAAAGCAAACTACTGCATTTACAACTCACTCATTTGTATAACAATGGACAATATAAGTAAATAAAAGATCGTCAAAACATAAGATTGATATTTTATACCCAATTACTAATCACAGAAGGGATCAGGAAGGCAGTATTCTGCCTTCTGCCTATCATAATAAAAAACCTGAATATCTACTATGTCTTTTCAGGTAGTCAAAAATTTTTTAAAAAAATTGGTAGGATATGTATCTCATATTAATAATTACCCCATATTTCCTTTTGTTATTAATAGCTGCACATTAAACAGTTTATAGAATTAAACTAAATGAATAGAAAAGAAGGAATGAAAAGAATAATGCTTTAATAATCAAAGTGACTGTCATATTCCAAGGAACAAAATGACCAAGTAAAATTAAAAACAGAATCTCTTTACATTATTGAGCAATTCTCAAGTAGCAGATTTAACTTGACAGAAACAACAATCAAATAAACAAGAGATAAAGTTACTACTACACGGAGGCACTGAGATAGATACCTGGGCACTGGGAAATATAAGAACAAAGAATGAAACAATGCCTACTCACAGAGAGCTTATATTCTTTTTTATTTCAAAGATTATCTTCTTTATTTGTTTGTTCATTCATTCATTTCTTTGTTTATTTAGTTTTCAGAATTGATTTCCACAAGATTTTAAGTTACAAATTTTCTCCCCATTTCTACCCTCCCCCCAACTCCAAGATGGTATATATTCTGATTGCTCCATACCCCACCTTCCACTCCCACCATCCCTTTTCCCCTTACTTTCTTGTAGGGCAAGATAAATTTCTATGCCCCATTGCCTGCATATCTTACTTCCCTGTTGCATGCAAAAACAACCTTTTTTTTTTTGAGAATCTGCTTTTAAAACTTTGAGTTCCAAATTCTCTCCCCTCCTCCCTCCCCACCCTCTATCCCTAAGAAGGCAAGCAATTCAACACAGACAACACATATATCATTATGCAAAACACTCATACAGTCATTTTATGAAAGACTAACTATATTTTGCTCCACCCTATCCTGTCCCCCTTTATTCAATTTTCTCCCTTCACCCTGTTCCTTTTCGAAAGTGTTTGCTTTTGATTACTTCCTCTCCCTATCTGCCCTCCCTTCTATCATCCCCCCTTTTTTATCCCCTTCCTCCTTCTTTCCTGTGAGGTAAGATACCCAATTAAGCGTGTATGTTATTCCCTCCTCAAATCAAATCCGATGAGAGCAAGATTCACTCATTCCCCCTCACCTGCTCCCTCTTCCCTTCCAACAGAACTGCTTTTTCTTGCCACTTTTGTGTGAGATAATTTACCCCATTCTCTCTCCATTTCTCCCTCTCTCAATATATTCCTCTCTCATCCCTTAATTTGATTTTATTTTTTTAGATATCATCCCTTCATATTCAACTCACCCTGTGCCCTCTATCTATATATATGTATATAACCTTCAGCCACCCTAATACTGAGGTCTCCTGAATTATACATATCATCTTTCCATGTAGGAATGTAAACAAAACAGTTCAACTTTAGTAAGTCCCTTATGATTTCTCTTTCTTATTTACGTTTTCATGCTTCTCTTGAAAGTCAAATTTTCTATTCAGCTCTGGCCTTTTCACTGAGAAAGCTTGAAAGTCCTCTATTTTATTGGAAATCCATATTTTGCCTTGGAGCATTATACTTGGTTTTTCTGGGTAGGTGATTCTTGGTTTCAATCCCAACTCCTTTGACCTTCAGAATATCATATTCCAAGCCCTTCAATCTCTTAATGTAGAAGCTGCTAAAGCTTGTGTTATCCTAATTATGTTTCCACAATACTCAAATTGTTTCTGGATGCTTGCAGTATTTTCTCCTTGACTTGGGAACTCTGGAATTTGGCGACAATATTCCTAGGAGTTTTCTTTTGGGGATCTTTTTCAGGAGGCAATCAGTGGATTCTTTCAATTTCTATTTTGCCCTGTGGCTCTAGAATATCAGGGCAGTTCTCCTTGATACAAATTTCTTGAAAGATGATATCTAGGCTCTTTTTTTGATCATGGCTTTCAGGTGGTCCAATAATTTTTAAATTATCTCTCCTGGATCTATTCTCTAGGTCAGTGGTTTTTCCAATGAGATATTTCACATTGTCTTCCATTTTTTCATTCCTTTGGTTCTGTTTTATAATATCTTAATTTCTCATAAAGTCACTAAGCTTCCACTTGCTCCAATCTAATTTTTAAGGTAGTATTTTCTTCAGTGGTCTTTTGGACCTCCTTTTCCATTTGGCTAATTCTGCCTTTCAAGGCATTCTTCTCCTCATTGGCTTTTTGGAGCTCTTTTGACATTTGAGTTAGTCTATTTTTTAAGGTGTTATTTTCTTCAGTATTTTTTTGGGTCTCCTTTAGCAAGTCATTGACTTGTTTTTCATGATTTTCTTGTATCACTCTCATTTCTCTTCCCAATTTTTCCTCTACTTCTCTTATTTGCTTTTCCAAATCCTTTTTGAGCTCTTCCATGGCCTAAGACCAATTCATATCTTTCTTGGAGGCTTTTGATGTAGGCTCTTTGACTTTGTTGACTTCTTCTGGCTGTATGTTTTAGTCTTCTTTGTCACCAAAGAAGATTCCAAAGTCTGATTCTGAATCTGGGTCCGTTTTCACTGCCTGTTCATGTTCCCAGCCAACTACTTGACCCTTGAGCTTTTTGTAAAGGTATGCCTGCTTGTACAGTAGAGAGTACTTTGTCCCAAGCTTTAGGGGCTTTGTATTGCTGTTTTCAGAGCTACTTCTACACAGCAAGCTCTGCCACACCAGCACTCCTCCTCCCCTAAGAACTGCCAACCCAGACCTCGACTCAGATCCAAGCAGGCTCTGCACTCCTGTTCTAGTCTGCCACTTAATTCCTCCCACCTGGTAGGCCTGGGGCCAGAAGCAACTGCAGCTGGAAGCGGCCCCAGAGCTGCACCACTTCCACAGCCCCTGGGGAGGTGGCCCACCGCAAACTCCTTTCACTCTGTCCCAGCAGGTTTTCCTACTAACCTTCTCTATTGTCTTTGGTGTTCGTGGGTTGAGAAGTCTGGTAACTGCCACAGCTCATTGATTCAGGGTGCCAGGGCCTGTTCCGCCCAGCTCTCGGTCTGGTTGGTCCAGGCGCAGCCCACACTTGGCTCTGTTCTGCTTTGCTCCCAGTTCCGTGCAACAGACCCTTCCCTGAGCTTTACTGGGCTGGATCACTGCTTCCCTCTGTTATTTCGTGGGTTCTGCAGCTCTAGAATTTGTTCAGAGCCATTTTTTACAGGTGTTTGGAGAGACCTGGGGGAGAGGTCACGCAAGTCCCTGGAAACAGCTGCCATCGTGGCTTCACCCCCCAACAGCTTATATTCTAATGGAGACAAGAAGTAATGTAAAAATATATACAGAACAAATTTAAAGTTAAGAAATATAAATATATGCAAAGCAATCAAAAATGTTAGTTTGGAAGGGAGGGTATTTGAGCTTCTCCTTAAGGGGAGGTACTTTATGAGACAAAGGTGAGAAAATGTATTTCAGGCACGAGGGATGGCCAGTTCAGAAAGATAGAAGATTTGTTGTTGCCTCTGACAAAAAGAAAGATAGCTAGATGGGTTAATCTGAAGAGGGCAGAAAGAGGAATACAGCTGATGAGGCTGCACCTGTGGGATGAGGCCTCACCTGTGGCTCCCTTTGGTTTCCAACAAAATGCCCCACCCAGGAGAAGCTCAACACTTTCAATCACTCAAGCCTTGAATGTCACTACCTCCCTCAGGCTCCTCTCCCCACTGGAGGGTGGAGTACCAAACTCCTCCCACTACCTTCCATTAGAGAGGGCAGAAGCTGGACTGTCAAGCTCATTCCTCTTAGCATTTGCTGCTCCTTCTGGTTTCAACTCCAAGGAATAAGATGCCCCTCTCCACCCCCTGCCGCCCCACCCCCAACCTCCAGGTGTTTCCTCCCCAACTCTTTCCTCACTCCTTCTGTGTGTGTTACTTCCCCCCAATCCTCATCAGATTACAAACTCCTGGAGGGCAGGGAATGTCTTTCTTTTTATTAATTGTAATCAGGCTGCCTATGGCTTTAAAAGATAAACTGAGGGGGTTTGCATTTTATTCTAGAGGCAATAGGAAGTCACTGGAGTAGATTGAGTAGTGGAATCATATAGTCAGATCTGTGCTTAGAGTAAACTTTTGGCAGCAGTAAATAGGATGAACTGCAGTAGTAAATGATGTGAAGCAGGGAGACCAACAAGAAGACTGATACAATAATCTAAAAGTGATGAGGGCGTGAGCTAAAGTGGCAGCAGAAAAGGTGTGAGATCTAAGAAATATTGTGAAGGCAGAAATAAAAAGATTAAGCAACTGATTGAATATATGTGGTGAGGGATAGTGAAGAGTACAGGATAATGCTGAGATCAGTAATCTGGGATTAAGCAAAACCACTATTAATTCAAGAAGGTTGAAATCTGATATAGCAACATAAACTTTCAGAACTCTAGTTTCACTCCAGCTCCCCAAATATCAGGCAGTATACTTCCAGCCTCAGTTAAGAAGGCACTACAATTAAAAAGCTAACCCAGAGTTCATCTGTGGGAGGATGCTACTATAGCACCATGCCACAATCAGTGAATAGGTATAGCACATTCCCCGGGGCAAAACTTAACTCCACGAACCACAACTCTGACATCTTCTTGCACTTAGGGCACATTATGTCTCTAGCAAGTGTGCTGTAATTCTTGCATGGAAACAAAGGAATAAATGGGGGTTTCTTTTGTGACCAAAGGACTGATACCCAACTTTCTATGCAAATCACAATACAAACTCAAGTACAAATAGCATAACCATCATAGTTCACAGATTTCACATTATTTAACTTTTTGTTATCTTTTGTTTTTATATCTCTCTTATTTCCAGATATATCTCTCCCCTGTCCTTTACTCACTGAGCTTTCCTTTGTAAGAAAGAATTTTAAAAAGGGAGGATAAAAATCAAGTCACCAAAACCAACACATTCTATACAATAATATAGACTGACATTATATACAAGTATAAACCCATAGTCTTCCCACCTCTATAAAGAAAGCAGGAATGTAAATTTCTAATCTCCCCTCTGGACCAAGGTTGGTCATTATAATTATATGGAATTCAGCTTCAATATTTTGTTGACATTTGTTTCAATTTACATTGTTGTATTGTCGTAATGATATATAGTTTTCCTGGTTTCATTCTATAACACTTCATTTAAGATTTCCCATACTTCTCCAAATTCTTCATAATCATCATCAGTAATATTCTATCATATTCAATTTGGCCACTTGTCAGTTGGTGGGCTTCTATCATGTTTATGGTTCTCTGTTATCACAGAAACAACTGTTGTCTTGAATGTTTTATTGTAAGTGGAACCATTCTGTCTTTAACCTCTTTGAGGTGTACCTTAGCAGTGGGATCTCTTTATTTTAGTCCTTCCCCTTTTTATTTTTCTTGGAGGCTTTTGATGTAGGCTCTTTGACTTTGTTGACTTCTTCTGGGTATATGTTTTGGTCTTCTTTGTCACCAAAGAAAGATTCCAAAGTCTGAGTCTGAATCTGAGTGCATTTTTGCTGCCTGGCCATGTTCCTAGCCAACTACTTGACCCTTCTGTTTTTCATTGGGTATACCTGCTTGTAGAGTAGAGAGTACTTTGTCCCAAGCTTGAGGGGCTGCACTGTTGTTTTCAGAGCTATTTCTACACAGCAAGCTCTGCCACAACAGCACTCCTCCTCCCTCAAGAACTGCCAACCTGGACTGGACTCAGATCTAAGAAGGCTCTGCACTCCGGCTCTGATCCGCCATTTAATTCCTCCCACCAGGTGGGCCTGGGCCCAGAAGCAACTGCAGCTGTAAGTCTGTAGGGGCAGTGGCTGAACCACAAACTCCTTTCACTCTGTCCCAGAAGTTTTTCCCACTAACCTTCTCTGTTGTCTTTGGTATTTGTGGGTTGAGAAGTCTGGTAACTGCCACAGCTCACTGATTCAGGGCACTAGGGCCTGTTCCGCCCAGCTCCCGGTCTGGTTGGTCTGGGCGCAGCCCACACTGGGCTCTGCTCCCCTCTGCTCCCAGCTCCGTGTGATAGACCCTACCCAGCGAACATCCAGGCTGTCCTGGGCTGGTGCCCTGCTTCCTTCTACTATTCTGTGGGTTCTTTAGTTCTAGAATTTGTTCAGAGCCATTATTTATCAGTGTTTGGAAGGTCCTGGGGAAGAGCCCTGCTTTCCAGCCACCATCCCAGCTCCACCCCTCCCCTTTTTATTTTTACCAGAATTAGAAATTCCTTTCCAGAATGACTGGAAATGTGGTTATTTTAATACTATATAGTAGGATGAATATTCACAAAGATATTAAAGGTCCAGTAACTGAACAAAAAAACATTTTCCTCAATTACAATGAAAACAATTTTTAACATTTTTTTAAACTTTCTAAGTTCCAAATTCTACCCCTCCCTCCCCAAGACAGTAAGCAATCTGATATAGGTTATACATTAGCAATCATGTAAAACATTTCCATATTAGTCATCTTGTGGAAGAAAACTTAAAAAGAAAGGCAGAAAGAGAGAGGGAGGGAAGGAGGGAATGAGGAAGGGAAGAAGGAAGGAAGGAATAGTATGCTTCAGTCTGTATTCAGATCATTATATTGCTAAGAGTAGCTAAGTCATTCATAGTTGCTCATTGTTCAATATTGCTGTTAGTATGTACAATGTGCTTCTGGTTCTGCTCACTTCACTCTGTATCAGTTCAAGTAAGTCTTTCCATCCATGCACTTTCTTACTACATTTTCCTCCTTTACTCCTTCTTGGTTTTATAAAGAGATACTACTCATATTTTTTTCACCATCTTTCCTTATAATATTTTAAGATGAGAGTTTCCCAAACTAATGTAGCCATAAAACATTTCTGGATTTGAAATATACTGGCAGAACAAATTGTGGTTATTTGATGAGGACCAATGACATCACAGGGTGATGTCTTGACTTGTGCATTAATTGGATTTAAGTGAAACAGAATTACACAAAGTCATCAGCCTCATTCTCTCTTTCAGAGTCAAGTCCAGTGGCAAGACAAAAGTCGGGACCACAGGCCTAGGATGCAGTAGGTGAACTTGGTATCTTCAATATCTGATCAAGCTCTAAATGCTCCACAATGTTTGCTTTAGCCTACTTTCATGGACATTGTTCTCATCTGCCCATTCTGCTGGGAGAAGTCTTCACATGCTTGGGATTGACATTCCCTTAACTTTGAGGTCTGTCAGTTACCTTCAACTCAGTGT
The DNA here is from genome assembly GCF_011100635.1 of Trichosurus vulpecula. Taxonomy (NCBI): domain Eukaryota; kingdom Metazoa; phylum Chordata; class Mammalia; order Diprotodontia; family Phalangeridae; genus Trichosurus; species Trichosurus vulpecula. The sequence continues at coordinate 439,003,239 of NC_050573.1, read as the reverse complement.
AAACCATCTGCCAAGACAGTTTTATCAGGATACGGCCACTGCACATGTTACAGCTTCTTGGAGCTACAGAGGAAATTTGGGTGATGTGTGGATACTAAAAAGCGTTCAGCAAGCCCTCACACAAGAGGTACTAATCTTCCCAAAACACCCCAAACACCTCAACAGAACAAGATGGTGAAGGTTCAGAGAACCTGGCATTTTAAAATATGCCCAGAATTTAAAAAGAGCTACAGAAATTTTGGAATAAAATAGAAAAAAGCATATTTTCATATAAAGTAGCTGTAAATAATTATTTTTGATACATGATTTCATATTTAGTATTTTGAAGAGGAAAAAGATCACTTACAAAAATTATCATAGGACCCCAGTTTTGCATAATGTAGAACAATAGCTTTGGAAAAATACTAAGGAAGAACAAAGGTTATCATTGGGGAATAATAATTTTGCTATTTTTACAAGTAGCCAAATTTAGGCTTTGTTTCAACATAGTCTATCAACTCTAACATATCAGAGCCACCTATGTCAATAGTATGTCTGTAATTATGTAATTAAAAGTTTTTATAAATATCCCATTTCCAATTCTACTTTCTGCCACCTTTTTCTGAATTCACAAATTCATTCTTATACATTATTCTCTCCATGCAACCTAGAGTCAAATTCATTTAGCTGATATTCCTAACACATGATATTCCATATGTCATCCTGAAAACTTTGCTTGAGGGCTGCCCTCCACCTTTGGATGTTTTCCCTCCTCATCTCCACTTCTTAAAAGAATAAGCACTTGATGTGCTACCTTTTGCAAGAGGCCTTGCCTTCTAAAGCTACCTTCTATTTTATCTTCTTTGTGTTTATTTTTGGATGTGTGTGTTATATGTCTACATATATGGTGTCTTTCCCATTAGAATACATGCTGCTAGAAAGTAGGGCCTGTTTTTACTTTTTCTTTATATCTCTAGCACTTAGCACAATGCCTAGAACATTGTTAAGTGCTTAATAAATGCTTGTTGATTAACTAGGCTTGTTCTCTGATTTCATGACTTTTCACTTTTTTACCCTCTTAACTGTTTTTTTGTCCGTTGCTTTTTAGAAACTCTTTTTTTTGTATGGTTTTTGCCTCTTGTCCAGTAGAAGAAACATTCTCTCTCCTGCTTAAGGGTGATGCTGAGAAAGAAAAGCACTGACCTCAGTGAGCTCCTGGTAGAGCTAGGGCGGGGGTGGGAGACGGGGTGCATGGTGGAGAGGGAAGGTGCCTGCCACCAAAGATATGAGAAAATATACCATTCCCCCCTCTTTCTTTGCAGAAGTGAAGGACAATGAGTGTGGAATACTAAGATACTGTCAGAATAAGTAGGTGTGCACTAGGCATGATTATGTGTTAGTTGTAACTGTTTTCCCCCCTCTTATAAGCCATTTTTCAAAAAAGGGATGGATCATACAGAGAGTGATGAAGGCTATAACAAAAAGTATCAATAAAAATTGTCTTTAAAAAAAGAGGCTAGAGAATCTGTGACATCATTTTGCACCTGTTCCCCAAAAAGAGAATGAATGCAAATCAATGTAGGTTTAGTATCCCAACAAGAGGCCATAGCAGGCCATATGCTACTTTTATATGTAAAACCTACTTAATCTTGAGCTCCAAAAACACTACTCTAGACCACTGGTATTTAATTTTATATGTTTATAGACCACTTTATTGGGACGAAAAAATTCCTATTTATCTAACTACTCAGCCCCACTTAACAAAAATATGATCAAAGACATTAAACCTCCAAATAATACTGTAGCTTTTTAACTTTAGTAACTATGGATACATCTAAAAGTATATTCTTTTCTGGTGGGGTTTAGTGTTGAAACAAATCTACTCTAGAAAATACCATTTAAAATGCTCTGTGTGTGTGTCTTGTATTTTGGACAACCCTAGACCAAAGGGAGCATTTTTGTGAAACACAGAGAATAACTGTTTAGACCAAATCACAAAAGATTTTTTTCTGATGCCTTTGGAGTTGTTCTCTCGTAGAGATTATCTTTTCTATTCATTAGGCAAAGTATGCACATGGAGTAAGATTAAAATCTACCAGATGATTACAAATTTTATTGGTTTCCAGGTAAGCCAATATAGCTAAAACTGATGCTGCTAAATATAGTTCATATATATAGTTTTAAGGAAAATCACCATGGATTACAACATATCAGGCAGGAGAAAATCTTAAATTCCTTTGTGGAATCTTGAAAAGTTTATAGATTCTATCTTGTAATTTTTCCTTTCAAAGTGTAAATAAAACCTCAATTTAGAAGTTGTAGACTTTCCCATGTTACTTTGATGGCAAAGCATCACTATTTGTTAACTCTAATCATTAGTATGGTATAGTAGAAAACATGATGGATTTGGAGTTGGAAGACCTGTGTTCAAATCCTAAATGCACCTTAATAGCTGTGTAATTTGAGCAAATCACTTTAACACTTCTGGGCCTCATTATCCTCACTTTAAATAAGAGAATTAGACTGAATTGCCTCCAAGGTTCCTTCTACGTCTATGATTCACTGAACAAAAGTATTAATGAAGTGCTTGGAATTATGATAGATCTGGATTTAAATCTCTACTCTAATATTTATTAGTTCTGTGACCAGAAGGAAGTTGCTTAACTGCTCTAAGTATGTTTCCTAATATGTAAACACAAGGTTAATAAATACATATAATATGTGTAGTAAGTCCCAATAGAGAGAATCTATGATCTGAGAAATGAAATCTATAATTCTAGGAATTTAAAGCACTATAAAATATCATCTATTATTGTTAGTCACTATAGAAAGGCAACGAAGTATATTCCTAGTCTTCTAGGTCCTTATAACTAAAAAGACAATAATTATGAAAATGGAGATCCTAATCAACAAAATAAATAAATGAACTAGACTGATCAAATGAAGGGTGACACTGAGTAAGTCTGCCTAAAAGCAAGAAAATAAGAGTACTGAGATAAATTGTTATTTTTCTAACCAGTAAAGGCGGTTAGGTAGTCCAAAACACTGTCACCAAAACAAGATGCTGGATAGACCTAATATCAGATGTTCTTGATGTAGACTTATCTGGATATTTAATTTTTTAAATTAAGTTTCATTCAGGGAGAATGAAATTATTCAGGTAGTTCCATGCTGCTTCTGAAATTTAGTTCTTCTCTTCTAAAGTTATATGACTAGATGCTCACTTTTATGAACAAAGATAATAAGTCTATTTTTAACACCCTGCCAGATGTCTCTTTTGTGTAAGTCAGATAAAGTAGTATAAAATTTTTTATCAAGTTAACCATGAATATACAGTAAGAGGCAGGTAGTTTACATACTTTGTGCCTCTCTCAATCTTCAGAAGAGACAAAGAACAACCTGAATGCAGACTGAAGCAAACTATTTGCTCTTTTTTTTTGTTTTGTTTCTTTTTTTCTTTCTCATGGCTCTTTCCACTGGTTATAATTCTTCTTTATGACTAATGTGAAAATATGTTTAATATACGTAGAGCCTATATTGGATTGCCTGTTGTCTTGGGGAGGGAAGGAAAGGAGAGGAAGGGGGAAAAATCTGGAACTCTAAAGCTTGTAGAACTGAATGTTGGAAAACTAAAATAAATAAACAAATATTTACAGCAGTCCTCTTTGTGATGGCAAAGAACTAGAAATCAAGGGGATGCCCGTCAACTGGGCAATGGTTAAATAAGTTGTGCCATATGATTGTGATGGAACACAACTGTGCTGTAAGAAATGATGAGCTGGTTGATTCTAGAAAAACATGGAAAAACTTATATGAAATAATGAAGAGTGAAGAGAGTAGAACCAAGAGAACACTGTACACAGTAACAGCAATCTTATTCTAAGAACAACTTTGAAAAACTAAGTCATTTTAAGTATTACAAATACTCAAATCAACTACAAAGGGCATATGGAGAAAGATACTATCTACATTCAAAGAAAAAACTGATAGATGTATAGTATGGTTTTGCATATACACACATACACATAAGTGTCTAATGGTAGCCTTCCCTAGAGTGGGGTGGGGAGGGAAGGAGAAAAAAAAATAAAAAGTGCACAGCAGAATACAAAACTTAGAAGAAAGCACAGAAAAGGAATGTAGTTTTGAAAACAATGTCTAGTATTCATTACATAGTTAAAAAATAACTGAAATGTAAATTCATGGTTTTATATTGGAAACTCTTATGTCGTGCTGTGTACATGAAATGTTCTTTTTGGGGTCTTTTTGTATTTAAGTTCAAAATAAATAAATATTTTAAAATTAAAAAAGAAAAAACTTCTCTTGAGCTTGTATCTCTCTCTAGCTACATTCTACACCTCTCCCTTTACTGTCGAACTCCTAGAACATCTAAACTTGCTGTCTCTTCTGCCCCTTAACAATCACCCACTTCCCAAACCTGGTCATCTGGCTTCAGAGCTCCCCTCACTGTATTGAAACTGCTTCTTCAATGTGGCTAATGACCTCTTAACTCGGTCCTCACTTTCCTTGGCCTCTCTGCAACTTCTGATAGTTATAACAACTTCTCCATAGACCTTCTCTCCACCTTGGTTTCTATGACCCCACTCTCTCCTATTTCTCCTGACTCACCAGACCTTCTCGTGGTTCATTGTGCCTCTCTCACTCACATGCCTGAGTGTACCCTCCCCAGCTCTGCCTGAGTGCTCTTCTCTATGTTCTATCTCTTGCCAGTGTCACATTCAGTGATAACTCCTAAAGCTATATACACAATGCTGATCTCTCAAACTCCAGTTCTGAATTATCAAATGCCTGCAAAGTACTCTGTGAGCACTCTTCTCTCACCTGGCCCTAATCACTCTAATTCTCTGCCTTTGAACCTTTCTTGACTTTGTTCTCTTCCTCCATCTCCCCCCATCTCAGCCCCGCTCCATCCCATCCAACAACTGCCAAGTCCTGTCAATTTACTTCTATAAAATATTGTTAGCATCCACCCTACTCTCTCCATTCACATGGTCACCACCCTAGGACAGGCGTTCATCACCCCTCACCCTGACTACTGAAATAGTTTCCTAAACGTTCTCCCTGTTTCCAGCTTCTCCCCTCTTCAATCTGTCCTCCACACTACCAAAATATTTAAGGTATTGGTCTGACTATGTTATTTCCCCATTCAAAAGCCTTTAATGGCTCCCTACTGCCTTTGGATAAAATACCAACTACTCATGCCTTAGCCATTAATTATTAATATTTATTATTAGTAGTAACATTTCCATATTACTATTAATAATTAAGGACATTAATATCGTTCCAACCTACCTCTCCAGTATTATTTTCCCTTTACACATTCTATGTTTCTGTTGGGCTGGACTATTAGCTGGTTCCCAAATGTAACATTCCATCTTTGGCTTCTATGTATTAGTGAAGGCTCAGAATGCACTCTCTGCTCAACTCCACCATTCAGAATCCTCATTTTTCTTTAAGCTTTCCCAATTCCCCCTTGACATTACTTTTAGTTATTTATCTCTATTGCTATCCCCTAAGAAGAATGGAAGCTGCATGAGGGTAAGGAGTGCCTTACTTTTGTTTCTGTATACCTGGCATAGTTCCTTACACATTTTGTTTATTTGTTGAATTTAAGTGAATAAATATACCATGATAGTCTATGAAGTATTTTCATACACATTATCTCAGTTGCAATTCTAATGGAGTCATTTTATTTATAAAAATATGCAGTTATAAGATACTTTAATGTGATGTCCTTCACATCAGTTTTTGTTTGAGAAAACATTAAGTTAAATACATATGTGAATCAATGAGGTTTTCCTTACATTTATTCAAAATAGTATTTTACCTGCTTCTTAATGGCATAGTTCTCACCATCTTCAGCTTTCATTTTTTCAACTTTTTCTTCTTGTTGTTTTGCTTCTTTTTCATACATTGATTTTTCTTTGATCAACCTAAAAATAAACCATATTTTCTTTAATAAATGAATTTTCTTTTTCCTACAGAAAACTTGTCATAGCTGGAAAACACAATTTTGAAAACAACACTACAGATTCTTAAAACACAAACCAACAGAAAACAAACTGGTTTGGGAGAGTGGGGAAGCATAGTAGTCTATTGTGGCTGTATCTGTAATCAAGATAAGTTATTTGTAGTTAAACTGTGTGTAATTGATTACAAAGTAATTAAAAAGTCTTAAATTTGAATTAAAAGTCTGTGCTCATTATACTTTAAAACTGTGATTCAATCCACCTGTGCACAGTATAATCCCTTACGACACAAAAGGATGTTTCCAAAGTTAGAGGAAGAAGTTTTGGGGTACAGAGGTTGAGCACGGGATTCGGAGAAGGCAGTATTGACTGTCTTCACAAGTGGCCATGGGTGAGCACCTGGTGTTAAACCTCTTAAATCTTAACTAGGATAGTCCTTGGATAATAAGTGTACATTCTTTCACTATCTCTGCATTAATAATTTTTCTAGTTTTATAGCACCTGGGGAAAAAATCTCCACTAGCATTTGTCTTCTGGAATGCAGGTTTACCTCTATGCCACAATAAGGCAATAGACAATGCATTACATGAATTGAAATTAGAGTCACAACACTTAAATGCTCTTCATTTTAATATATGGACTACTTAAAAAGCCAAGTATGTTTTTTGTAAAGTTAGACACGAGTTCACAGATCCTCTCATATCTACCCATGGACCTCATGGTTAAGAACTTATATCAGATCGTGGGTAAAAAGAGAAGAGTTTTTTGAGGGTACAGGAAGAGGAAGGAAATGTTGAATACAGACTGATTCTTTCACATAATTTAATAAAAATGAAATGATACTCCTCTGGCCACTTACAGAGCCCAGTGAATAATTTTTCTTATGGGAAGAAAAGCGGGAATCTACCATAGTTATAACATTTAGATATGTCCCTCTGCAGTTAAAAAAAAAAGTAACTGAAGAAAAACGACTTGTGATTAATCCATTTTGTTGCTGATTAATACTAATGATATAGCAACTTTAACATCTATAAAGCTTTTTATGTACATTATAAAGGATATCCTAGCACTGCCCCTTTCCCTTGGAAATTCTTGAGACTTATTAGACCCCTCTGGGACCAGAGCAGACCTCAGAGATAGTCCTGGCTCAGATCTAAATCTGCTCTCTAGTCTTTCCAGCCCCTGAAGTTTGACCAGGTGAGTGCACTGAATGGCTACATCTTGGGTAGTAAAAATACTCAGTGAAAAATAGTTCACTGCAGGGCAATTACAGAAAAGAAAGATGGAAATACTAAACTTAGTATGCTGCTTGAAAGGACTGCATTATTAACATTTTTAAAGGACTTGAAATATAGTCATTTGGAAGCCTGATTACATAATGGCAAATGAGAGATCTGAAAGAAACTACATAAATCTGAAGTGTTACTATTGAAGCCTAAAGAGATCTTTTTTCATTATTACAAGATCTTAGGTTAGAAATATTACATGGCAGGGGTTCTTGATCTGGAATCCATGAACTTGATTCTTAAAATATTTTGATCACTATATTTCAGTATTAGTGGTTTCCTTTGTAATCCTATGCATTTAATTTTATGCATTTAAAAACATTCTGAGAAGTGTCCATAGGCTTCACCAAAAGACAGCCAAAGATGTCGATGACACACAAAAACTTTAAGAATCTCTGACACAGTAGATCATATTACTATAAATTTAGGGCTGGAAGGGTCCTTTAGAGGTCATCTAGTCTAGTTTCATCTTACAGATGAAGAAACGGAGGCCCAAAAAGTTTGGGGAGAATGGTAAATAAGGAGTTCTGGGACCTAAATTTAAATCCTGGCTCTGCCATTTAACTAGGACAAATCACTTAACCTTTTAGGAACTTGTTTCCTCAACTACAGAATCCAAGTTGGACTGCATGACCTCTAAAGTTCTTTCTAGCTGTAGCTTAATAATTCTGTAGTCACTAGCTCAAAGTCACAGAGCTGGCAGAGCTAGCATTTTAACTGAGGTCCTCTAACTCCAAATTTAAAATGTTTTCCCACACATGGGATTTTCATACAACCTAAGAAATCAGAAGTACTTCTGTGATCCCATAGTCCAATTTCCATATTTTACAGAATAGAAAACTAAGGCCTATAGAGGATAAATGATTTATTCAAACTCAATTCTTTTCTCCCCCTCCCCCTTCTTTTTTCCCTTTTGGTCCAGACCTGTGAATCACTGGTCAAGAAAATGCTGTAGAAACATCCTTTACTTACATATTATTTATAACTGTTCTGAAAATTATAGTATTTGAGAGTTATCTGTGGCTACTGAGAAATAAAGTTGTTTGCCCAGAGTCACAAAGCTAGTAGTATGTGTCAGGTCTTCAGGATTCCAATGCCAATTCACTATGATTTGCTTTTTGGTCCTATCATTTGCAAAGATATCAATCTTGAAGAAATTAAAGATATTTTCAATGTGGAAGAAACTTGAAAAGTTATAACCAGTAAACTGATTGGCACTTATCTGGTCCCAAAATAGATTTCTAAAACCTTTTACAGAAGCTTTAAAATTTCAAGAGAGAGAAACATTTACAAAATAAAACTGTGGCATTTTCAAAATAATAAACTCTGCAAAGGACAGTCATTATAGATGATAATATACTTTAATATTCTTCTAGTTACCTGTATTATGGCTGTGACAAGTAATTTTTCTCATAGAGCTCTGCTTCCTTTTCATCTCTCCTCCCTATCTCTGACCCCAAATGCCATTTTACTCATGACTCTTGTCTCTCTCCTCCTTCCTATTTATGTCTATCCTCACTCTGTCACATTTCTTCCAGACACTCTTATTTATCCTTTCTCTTAGTCCTTCCTCTGATAGCCTTCCCTCCTTTTCAGCTATAGTTAAGAAATACAAGCTTTCCACTTACTGTGTCAAGTAGTATGCTATGTTCTGGGTATACAAGCACAGCCAAGTAAAATAGTTCCTGCCTTCAAAGTGCTTACATCCTAACGAGTGACCACAACACACAATAGGAAACTGAAAGAGAGGGGAGGGGATATGTTGAATTGGCATGGTGTAGCACTGTCAGGGAAGTAGTATGGAGCGCTGGGAGCCAGGCAAGATAAAGCAGAAGCTGACTTGTCAAAGTAGAGCACCTTGAGGACTGAGAAGAGTAGAGAAGGGATAGACAGAGAGAGGGAGGAACGGAGGAGGAGGAAGAGGAGGCAGGAAGGGAAAGAGAGGGAGAGGGAGAAGGAGACAGAGAAAGAGAAATATTTAAAGCATGAACAATGCTTTCGTCACAACAAATCTTGTGAGACACGTGCAATATTACCTCTATTTTAAAGCTACGGATTCTGAGGCTTTAAGAGAATAAAGTGCCTTTTGTATGGTCATGATGGGGTGTTTGTGCTTGGACCCTAATTCTAACAGCCTCTGCTTGAGTGCCTGTGCCTGAACCCCAATTCCAAAATCACATCCACGTCTAAAATCACATCTCTCTCTAGCTTCAAAACATTCTGTCCCAGGCAGTTTCTCTCTAGCTAAAGGGCAGCGTGCCCCAGCTAATCTCTGCTACTTCCTAAGTAAGCAGCTGTGCCTATCCACACCCTGTGCACTGATAATTGGCTGTGCACTGGGTCATGACAATATTTACTACCTACTGACCTTACTAATATGTATCCTAGATATAGTCAGATGTATACTCTCTTACATTTATTTTGTCTAACAAGACATTTGATGAAAGCCACCTGGATATACCCACTCAAGCCATGACCACTAGTTAACTTAGTGACACTTCACAGTCAAAACCACACCTCCTAGCAGCCCCACCTTGGGCTATTTCCCAGTGAATTCTGGGTAATACACCTGCATAGTAGATACAAAAAGTACATGTTCCTTTAAGAACTGACCACCCTTTAACCACTCCCTAATCCTACCCCAAAACACCTAATCGACATGTTTCACACCAAATCCTGTATTCAAGCTCTCCCTGCAGACCTCCTAAGGTGGCAGGTTCCCTAAGAACTCCTGCCCACTGTAATGCATAATAAATCTTTGCCACCTTAACTTAAAGAATGCTTGAGATCGTGAATTCATTCCGGACAGACCCGACCCTCTCCAGTACTCGAGTCCTTAAGGGGCACCCCTCTCAACCGACAACTCCAGTCCTGGGAACTTTAGTTTTGGGATCCCTGAATCCCTGGTGTTTTTCTCCCTCAACAGTCACAGGTAGTAAGTAATCTAAAATGAGATTTGAACTTATGGCTCCTGACTCCAAGACCAGCAAATTCTTTCTTCTAGAATATGCTGAAGGCACATATTAACAAATTTTTAAACATTCAAAGGTAAGAGAATAGCAAAGATAATAATCATTTTCACTACCTAATGCTATTACTGCAACTGAGGATAAAAGGGATCTGTTTCTTAGTGATTCAATTCTCAGGCAACATCAGCCGTAGGTTGTGGAATTGATGGGAAAGAGAAATAACCAAAATAGTAAAGCTCTGAAATCTGACAAATTACAATAAAAAGTTCAATCAACAGTACTCTTTCCTCAGTGAAAGAGAAAAGTGGAATTTTCTCTTTGTCAGTTTTGTTTTCTCTTAAAATCCATGATTTATTTATTTTTGAGCCTTTTTAAAAAACAATTTTGGGTTCTGAATTCTCTCCTCTAAAGTATCTTATCCACTGTGCTGCCTCTTGTGATCTCCAGCCAACCCACTGAGAAGGTAAGCAATATGATACCAATTACACATGTGAAATAATGCCAAATATATTTCCCTATTAGCCACACTGCCAAAAAAAAAAGAAACATAGAAAAATAAAGAAAGTGAGAAAATTATACTTCAATTTGCACTCAGAGTTCATCAGCTCTCTCTCTGGAGATGGTTAACATTTTTCATCAAGAATCCTTCAGAATTGTCTTGGATTGATTTTGATATTAATCAGTGTAGTTAAGACTTTCACAGTGAACCAACATTACAATACACTTTTATTGTGTACAATGATCTTCTGGTTCTGCTCATTTCATTTTGCATATAATTCTTCCCAGGTTTTTCTGAAACCATCCCCTTAGTCACTTGTTATAGCACAGCCATGTTCCATCACAATCATATTCCGCAACTTGCTCAGCCATACTCCAACTGAAGGGCATCCCCTCAATTTCCAATTCTTTGCCACAATAAAAAGAGGTGCTAGAAATATTTTTGTATGGGGGCGGAGTCAAGATGGCAGCAGGAGAGCAGGAACTTGCTTAAGCTCCCCCACAAATCCCTCCAAACACTCGTGAAAAATGGCCCTGAACAAATTCTACAGCTGCGGAACCCACAAAATAGCAGAAGGAAACAGATCTCCAGCCCAGGAGAGCCTGGATGGTCACCAGGAAGGGTCTATCACACAGTGCTGAGAGCGGAGGGCAGCCCAGCGTGGGCTGCGCCAGGACAGACCAGACCTGGAGTCAGCCAGCTAGAAGAAGCCTTGGGGCCATGAAGCGGTGAGGTGTGGCAGTTACCAGATTTCTCAATCCACTAATGCCAAAGAGCAGGTTAGGGGGAAACTGTGGGATTGAGTTTGGAGTGGTCCAACCGCCAGCTCTGGGGGTGGAGGAGGTCGTGCAGCAGTGGTGGTAGCAGCAGCAGGAAGTTCCTGAGGGTGCCTCCAGAGTGCCAGCATCAGTGGCTTCCCAAGTCCCTGGCTCATACACTAAGAGGAATCTAGCAACAGACAAGAGCGGGAATGCAAGGAGCGCTTTGTGGGCACAAAGGCAGATTCTCTTGCTGTGTCCTGCTTGGACCTGTATTGCAGTCCTGGTTGGTGGTTCTTGGGGGAAGAGGAGCACTGCTGGGACAGAGCCTGGGGTGATGGTGGAGTAGAAGTAGCTCTGAAAACAGCAGTGCTTGGACCCTAAAGCTTGGGACAAAGTACTCTCTACTCTACAAGCAGTCACACCACGACAAAAAGCTCAAGGGTCAAGTAGTTGGCTGGGAACATGAACAGGCAGGGAAAATGAACTCAGACTCAAACTCAAACTCTAGACACCTTTTTTGGTGACAAAGAAGATCAAATCACACAGCCAGAAGAAGTCAACAAAGTCAAAAAGCCTACATCAAAAGCCTCCAAGAAAGATATGAATTGGTCTCAGGCCACGGAAGAGCTCAAAAAGGATTTGGAAAACCAAGTTAGAGAAGTAGAGGAAAAATTGGGAAGAGAAAGCAAGGAGATGCAAGAAAAGCATGAATAAAAGTCAACGACTTGCTAAAGGAGACCCAAAAAATACTGAAGAAAATAACACCTTAAAAAATAGACTAACTCAAATGGCAAAAGAGCTCCAAAAAGCCAATGAGGAGAAGAATGCCTTGAAAGGCAGAATTAGGCAAGTGGAAAAGGAGGTCCAAAGACCATTGAAGAAAATACCACCTTAAAAATTAGAATGGAGCAAGTGGAAGCTAGTGACTTGATGAGAATTCAAGATATTATAAAACATAAAAAAAGGAATGAAAAAATGGAAGACAATGTCAAATATCTCATTGGAAAAAACACTGACCTAGAGAATAGATCCAGGAGAGATAATTTAAAAACTACTGGACTACCTGAAAGCCATGATCAGAAAAAGAGCCTAGACATCCTCTTTCAAGAAATGATCAAGGAAAACTGCTCTGATATTCTAGAGCCAGAGGGTAAAATAGAAATTGAAAGAATCCACTGATTACCTCCTTAAAAAGATCCCCAAAAGAAAACTCCTAGGAATATTGTTGCCAAATTCCAGAGTTTCCAGGTCAAGGAGAAAATACTGCAAGCATCCAGAAAGAAATAATTTGAATATCATGGACACACAATGAGAATAATACAAGATCTAGCAGCTTCTACATTGAGGGATCCGAAGGGCTTGGGATATGATATTCCAGAGGTCAAAGGAGCTAGGATTAAAACCAAGAATCACCTACCCAGAAAAACTGAGTATAATGATCCAAGGCAAAATATGGACTTTCAAGCTTTCTCAATGAAAAGACCAGAGCTGGATAGAAAATATGACTTCCAAATACAAGAATCAAGAGAAGCATGAAAAGGTAAACAAGAAAGAAATCATAAGGGACTTACTAAAGTTGAACTGTTTTGTTTACATTCCTACACGGAAAGATGATATGTATAATTCATGAGACCTTTCTCAGTATTAGGGGAGTTGAAGGGAATATAGACAGAGGGCACAGGATGAGTCCAATATGAAAGGATGATATATAAAAAATGAAATAAATTTATGGGGTGAAAGATGAATATATTGAGAGAGGGAGAAAGGGAGGGGCAGAATGTGGTAAAGTATCTCACAGGAAAGTGGCAAGAAAAAGCAGTTCTGTTGGAAGGGAAGGGGGGCAGGTGAGAGGGAATGAGTGAATCTTACTCTCATCAGATTCAACTTGAGGAGGGAATAACATACACACTCAACTGGGTATCTTACTCCACAGGAAAGTAAGAAGAAGGGGATAAAAAAAGGGGGGATGATAGAAGGGAGAACAGATAAGGGGAGGAGGTAATCAAAAGCAAACACCTTTGCAAAGGGACAGGATCAAGGGAGAAAACTGAATAAAGGGGGACAGGATACAATGGAAGGAAATATAGTTAGCCTATCAGAACATGAACACTGTTGAAGTGTTTTGCATAATGATACATGTGTGATCTATGTTGAATTGCTTGCCTTCCTAGGGAGGGTGGGTGGGAGGGGAAGTGGGGAGAGAATTTGGAACTCAAAGTTTTAAATGCAGACGCTTAAGAAAATTTATAAATTTTTTTTGCATGCATCTGGGAAACAAGACACACCGGGAAAGGGGCATAGAAATATATCCTGCCCTAAAAGAAAGTAAGGGGAAAGAGGATGGGGGGTGAATGGGGTGAAAAAGGAGAAGGCTGACTGGGGAACAAGGCAATCAGAATATATGCCTTCTTGGAATGGGGGGGGAGGGTAGAAATGGGGAGAAAATTTGTATCTCAAAATCTTGTAGAAATCAATGTTGAAAACTAAAATATTAAATAAAATATATACAGAAAAAAATTAAAGAAAATATTTTTGTACATGCAGATCTTTTCCCCTTTTCTTTGATCTCTTTGGGATACAGACCTAGTAGTGGTATTGCTGGATCAAAGGATATCCACAAACTCTCCAACATTTGTTATTTGTGATAGGTGTAAAATGGCACCTCAGAGTTGTTTTAATTTGCATTTCTCTAATTGACAATGATTTGGAACAATTTCCATATGATTATAGATAGCTTTGATTTCTTTTTCTGAAAACTGCCTGTTCTATCCTTTGACCATTTATCAACTGGAGAATAGCTCTTATTTTTATAAAGTTGACTTAGTTCCTTATATATTTGAGAAATGACACCTTTATCGGAAAATTTTGCTATAATTTTTTATATTACTTCATCGTCTATGTTACCTTTTAGCCAAATATAATTTCCCTATTTTTACTTTTGCTTTGTCTGAGGTCAGGATTGCTACTCCCGCAAAAAAAAATATAATTTTCAAAACTGCAAATAAATTTGGAAAATTTAATCCTTTTCTTTTGCTCACTAAACAGGCTTTTTTAGACATACACACACACACACATATAAAAATCAAGCTTTTTTTTATTTATTTAATATATTTAGTTTTCAGCATTGATTTTCACAAGAATTTGAATTACAAATTTTCTCCCCATTTCTACCCTCCCCCCAACTGCAAGATGGCGTATATTCTGGTTGCCCTGATCCCCAGTCAGCCTCCCTTCTGTCACTCCACTCCCCTTCCATCCCCTTTTCCCTTCCTTTCTTGTAGAGCAAGATAAATTTCTACACCCCACTGCCTGTGTATCTTATTTTCTAGTTGCATGCAGAAACTTTTTTGTTTTTCAACATCTGTTTTTAAAACTTTGAGTTCCAAATTCTCTCCCCTCTTCCCTTCCCACCCACCCTCCTTAAGAAGTCAAGCAATTCAACATAGGCCACATGTATATCATTATGTATAACCCTTCCACAATACTCATGTTGTGAAAGACTAACTATATTTTGCTCCTTCCTAACCTATCCCCCTTTATTGAATTTTCTCCCTTGACCCTGTCCCCTTTTGAAAATGTTTGTTTTTGATTACCTCCACCTCCATCTGCTCTCCCTTCTATCATCCCCCTCCCTTTTTTTGTATCTTCTTCCTTCTTCTTTCCTGTGGGGTAAAATACCCAATTGAGTATGTATGGTATTCCCTCCTCAGGTCAAATCTGATGAGAGCAAGATTCACTCATTCCCCCCTCACCTGCCTTCTCTTTTCTTCCTACAGAACTGCTTTTTCTTGCCACTTTTATGCAAGATAATTTACCCCATTCTATCTCTCCCAATCTCCCTCTCTCACTATATTCCTCTCTCATCCCTTAATTTGATTTTATTTCTTTTAGATATCTTCCCTTCATCTTCGACTCACCCTGTGCCCGCTCACGCTTGCGCTCTCTCTCTCTCTCTACATACATATATATACATATATATACACACACATACACACACACACACATGCATATATACATACATACACATTCACTTATACATCTATATACATAAACATATATATATCTATACATATAGATATATATATATCTATCTGCATATTCCCTTCAGCTCCCCTAATACTGAGGTCTCATGAATCATACACATCATCTTTCCATGTAGCAATGTAAACAAGACAGTTCAACTTTAGTAAGTCCCTGGAAATTTCTTTTTCTTGTTCTTTTTCTTGATTACCTTTTCATGCTTCTCTTGATTCTTGTGTTTGAAAGTCAATGGATTTTTTCAATTTCTATTTTGCCCTGTGACGCTAGAGTATCAGGGCAGTTCTCCTTGATAATTTCTTGAAAGATGATATCTAGGCTCTTTTTTTGATCATGGCTTTCAGGTAGTCCAATAATTTTTAAATGATCCCTCCTGGATCTATTTTCCAGGTCAGTGGTTTTTCCAATGAGATATTTGACATTGTCTTCCATTTTTTCATTCCTTTGGTTCTGTTTTATAATATCTTGATTTCTCATCAAGTCACTAGCTTCCACTTGCTCCAATCTAATTTTTAAGGTAAGTATTTTCTTCAGTGGTCTTTTGGACCTCCTTTTCCATTTCGCTAATTCTGCCTTTCAAGGCATTCTTCTCCTCATTGGCTTTTTGGAGCTCTTTTGCCATTTGAGTTAATCTATTTTTTAAGGTGTTGTTTTCTTCAGCATATTTTTCAGTATTTTTCTGGGTCTCCTTTAGCAAGTCATTGACTTGTTTTTCATGGTTTTCTCGCATCCTTCTCATTTCTCTTCCCAATTTTTCCTCTACTTCTCTAACTTGCTTTTCCAAATCCTTTTTGAGCTCTTCCATGGCCTGGGACCAATTCATGTTTTTCTTGAAGGCTTTTGTTGTAGGCTCTTTGACTTTGTTAACTTCTTCTGTCTGTATGTTTTGGTCTTCTTTGTCACCAAAGAAAGAATGCAGAGTCTGAGACTGAATCTGGGTGCGTTTTCGCTGCCTAGCCATATTCCCAACCAACTTGACCCTTGAGTTTTTCAGCGGGGTATGACTGCTTGTAGACTAAAGAGCTCTATGTTCCATGCTTGGGGGGATGTGCCAGCTCTGCCACACCAGCACTCCTCCTTCCCCAAGAACCCCCAACCCGGACTGGGCTTAGATCTTCAGCAGGCTCTTCACTCCTGCTCTGATCTGCCACTTAATTCCTCCCACCAGGTGGGCCTGGGGCAGGAAGCAACTGCAGCTGTACTTCTGTAGCTGCCCCAGGGGCAGTAGCCGAACCAGGAACTCCTTCCACTCCCTCCACTCCCGCAGCTTTTCCCACTAACCTTCTCTGTTGTCTTTGGTGTTTGTGGGTTGAGAAGTCTGGTAACTGCTGCAGCTCACTGATTCAGGGCACTAGGGCACACTCCGCCGAGCTCCTGGTCTGGTTGGTCCGCGCCGCTCACGCTGGGCTCTGCTCCTATCTCCGTGCGGGATAGACCTCACCCAGAGAACATCCAGGCTATCCTGGGCTGGAGCCCTGCTTCCCTCTGCTGTTTTGTGGTTTCTGCAGTTCTAGAATTGGTCCAGAGCCATTTTTTATAGGTTTTTGGAGGGACTCGGTGGGGAGCTCATGCTAGTCCCTGCTTTCCAGCTGCCATCTTGGCTCCGCCCCCCAAAATCAAGCTTTTATTATGTGCTTATATTGTGCCAGATATTGTGCTAAGTCCTAGAGTTTTACCATCTTCGGTGTCAAACTTTGTTTTTTGTCTATCTTCATGTCCCCAGTGCTTAACATAGTGCCTATCATGTGGGCACTGTTGATTTGACTTTATCAACTCCCCATCTTTTTATGGAAGGCGGTATAAAGAAAACAGTCTCTGAAGTCAGAGGCCTGGGGTTCAATACAAACTCCACCATCTTGTCCATGGTCAAGTTGAAACCTCACAAGGCTTCAGTTTCATCATTTGTAAAATGGGGGTGGGGGGATGTAGGTAGCATCTCAGAAGACCCTTTTGAAAGAACTATATCTACGACCCTATTAAAAATTAAACTGATTACTTCTATTCTTGTTGTGGGAAGATAGTGGCATGCTTGGACACAGAGGAGCCCACACTCCCTGAAAACTTCACAATAGGATTTTAAAGAGTCCCACTCTTTGGATCAGTGGAATAGATTAGGTACACAATGCAAAGCAATAAAAGATCACAATAATCTAGTGTTTGATAAACCCAAAGATACAAGTTTTGGGAGCATATTTGACAAAAATTGATGGGAAAGCATTTTGGAAGAAATGAGACACAGATCGACATCTCATATCATATTATCAAGATAAGGTCAAAACGGACACATGATTTAGACATAAAGGGTTCTATCATAAGTGAATTAGGGGAGTATGGAAAATTTCACCTGTTAGATCTATGGATAAGGAAAAGAGTTTATGACCAAACAAAAGATAGAGGGGATCAAAGGAAGTAAAATGGATAATTCTGATTACATGAAATTAAAAAGTTTTTACACAAACAAAACAAATATGGCCAAACAGAATAAAAGAAAGAAACTACGTGAAAATATTTTTACAGTAAGTTTCTGTAATTAAGGCCTCATTTCTCAAATATATAGGCAATTGAGTCAAACTTATAAGACTAAGAACCATTGCCCAAATGATAAATGGTCAATAGATATGAACAGTTTTCAGATGAAGAAATTAAAACTATAGTGATATGAAAAAAATGCTTTAAATCATCTATTGAGTAGGGAAATACAAAAACTCTGAGGTACCACCTCACACCCTATGATTGGCTAACATGACAGAATGCTCGTGGGGATGTGGAAAAATAGGGACACTGATGCACCACTGGTAGAGTTGTGGACCAAGCCAACTAATCTAGAGAACAATTTGGAACTCTGGTCAAAGGGCTATAAAACTAAGTATACCCCTTTACCCAGAAATACCACTAGTTATGTATCCTAAACATATCAAAGAAAAAGGAAAAGGACCTATATGTACAAAAATATTTATAGCAGTGCTTTTTGTTGTGGCAAATAATTGAAAATCAAGGGAATGCCCAACAAACAGGGAATAGCTGAGCAAGGAGCAGAATATGATTTTGATGGAACACTATTGTGCTATAAGAAATGACTAAAGTAATGGCTTAAAAAAACCTAAGAAGATTAATATGAACTGATGCAAAGTGAAGTGAGCAGAACCAGGACAATATTGTATATAGTAATAGCAATTTTGTAATATGCTGACCAATTGTGAAAGACTTAGCCACTCTGATCAAAACAATGATCCAATACAATTCCAAAGGATTCAGTCACCTCCAGAGAGAAAACTGATGTAAAGAGAAGTATAATTTTTTCACTTTATTTTACTTGTCCTTTTTTTTATTTTTGCAACATGTTCTGCATAATTGAGACACTGGAGGAAGGAGAGAATTTGGAACCTAATTTTTTTTTAAAATGTTAAAAATAAATAATTGGAAAAATGCACCACTTTGATTACTTGCAGACTCCCCCATCTAGTGCAGGAATTCAAAGATTTACTCCAGGCATTCTGAGGAGACCCTAGGATAAACAAAGTGGAGTATGTGGAAAACAGTACAGGCAGCCCCAGGAGGCTCTGGGAGGAATTACTCAGTACTATGCCCAGCAGCAGCCCATACCATTGGCAAAGCTAGAGACTTGTAGCTATGAGTCCAGACAGAAAGTAGTCTTGGGGAAAGGGGTGGGGGGGGGGGGGGAGGAACGGAAGTCCAGCCTGCCCTAGTAGCTGGAACTCAGATGCAACTTAAAGGCCATAGGCAAAATCCAGCTAAAGGAGCCTCAGCCTGTGTTAGCAGACCAGTATGGGAGTAGTCCCTGAGCCCAGCAGCAGATAGAAAGGACCCAAGGCAGAGCCTTCAGTAAGGCCTTGTGGCAAAAGGGAGCCCCAGTGAGATCCTAGAGTCCTTTAAAGGAGGGACCCAGTCTGTCATGTTATTCAAAAATAAGATACATACACCATTGAGACAACAGATTGCCCTCATCATTCGGTTCTAGAGACTGACCCAAACACAGCCCTGATTTTCCCTGCCCCTGACCTAGAGACTGAAATAAGTAAAATGAATAAACCAAGGAAAACCCTGACTACCATGAGGAAATAAATACCTTGGTGTGAGAGATGTCTAAGTGGTAAACCCTGAATAGAACAGAGATTCCACAACTGCAGATAAAGGTCAGAGAAAAAAGATATCCTGGCCACAGGGATTACAGAAGTAACTGGAATAAAGGAAAACAAGAGATATAGAAGAGAAAAGCTCAGGAGGCAAAATGGTAAGGAAAACTGACTCCTTAAGACAGTGGAAAACCTACTCAAGAACTAAAAGCTCTGAAAATCAGAATGGGCCAGAAAGAAAAATAACGCCAAAAGAAACACTAAACCAAAACCAAAAAATGAGAGGGGGAGGAGAAAGGTGAAGTGGTACAAGGGACAGAAACAGAAGAAATCCTAAGACATACTATACCAAAACCAAATGACTGGAAAACAGGTTCAGGAGAAATAATCTAAGAATTTTAGACTATCTTGAAAGCTGTGATGAAAGAAAAGTCTGGACAGCTTATTTCTAGAAATGACAAATAAAAAATGCTCAGAACTCTTAGAACCAGAAGGTGAAGTGGAAATAGAAAGAACCAGTCACCTCAGGAAAGAAATCCTATTTTTTTAAAGATTAATTTATTTTTAGTTTACAACATTCAGTTCCACAAGCTTTAGAGTTCCAATATTTTCCCCCCTTCTTCTTCTCCCCCTCCCTCCCCAAGTTGGCATGCAATCCAATATAGGCTCTACATATAGCTTCACATTAAATGTATTTTCACATTAGTCATAAAGAAGAATTATAACCAATGGAAAGAACCATGAGAAAGAAGAAACAAAACAAACCAAAAAAAAGGAGAGCAAATAGTTTGCTTCAATCTGCATTCAGACTCTATAATTCTTTCTCTGGATGCAGACAGTTTTTTCCAACATGAGTCTTTTGGAATTGTCTTAGAACCTTGCATTGCTGAGAGGAACCAAGTCTATCAAAGTTAGTCATCACAGATAAAATGTGTTTGTAACTATGTACAATGTTTTCCTGATTCTGCTCACTTTACTCAGCTTTAGTTGATATAGGTCTTTCCAGGTTATTCTGAAGTCCATCTGCTCTCCATTTCTTAGAGCACAATAGTATTCCATTACATTCATATACCACAACTTGTTCAGCCATTCCCCAACTGATGGGAATCCCCTTGATTTCCAGTTCTTTGAGACCACAAAATGAGCTGCTATAAATATTTTTGTACATATAGATCCCTTTCCCACTTGTGTGATCTCTTTGGGATATAACCCTGGGAGTGGTATTGCTGGGTATGCACATTTTTATAGCCCTTTGGCCATAGTTTCAAATTGCTCTCCAGAATGGTTGGATCAATTCAGAACTACACCAACAACACATTAGTGGTCCAATTTTCCCACATCTTCTTCAGCATTTACAATTTTCCTGTTTTACCATGTTGGCCAATCTGACAGGTGAGATATGGCACCTAAGACTTGTTTTGATTTGCATTTCTCTAATCACTAGTGATTTAGAGCATTTTTCATATGATTATAGATATCTTTAATTTCTTCCTCTGAAAACTGCTTGTTCATATCCTTTGACCATTTATCAACTGGGAAATGATTTGAATTCTTATAAATTTGACTACGTTCCCTGTGTATTTTAGAAATGAGGCCTTTATCAGACACACTGGTTGTAAAAAATTCTTTCCCAATTTTCTGCTTCCCTCCTAATGTTACTTGCACTGGCTTTGTTTGTACAAAAACTACTTTTCAATTAAATGTAATAAAAATTACACATTTTGCATTGCATAATGTTCTCATAAATTCTTCCCTTGTCCATAAATTTGACAGGTAAACTATTCCTTGCTCTCCCAAATTGCTTATTGTATCAGTCTTTGTATCTAGATTGTGAACCCATTTTGACTTTAATTTGGTATATGGTGTAAGATATTGGTCTATGCCCAGTTTCTGCCATACTATTTTCCAATTTTCCCAGCAGTTTTTGTCAACTAGTTAGTTCATAACCCAGAAGCTGGAGTCTTTGGGTTTTTTTTCAAACAGTAGATTACTACAGTTATTGGCTACTGTGTCTTCTGTACCTAACATATTCCACTGATCCACCACTCTATTTCTTATACAGTACCAAGTAGTTTTGATGATTGATGCAGTTTACAATTTAAGATCTGGTATGGCTAGGCCACCTTCCCTAGCATTTCTTTTCATTAATTCCCTTGATATTTTGGACCTTTTGTTCTTCCAGATGAATTTTGTTATTACTTTATCCAGCTCTGTAAAATAATTTTTTGGTAGTTTGATTGGTTTGGCACTGAATAAGTAAATTAATTTAAGTAAGATTGTCATTTTTATTATATTAGCTTAGCCTAACCACAAGCAACCGATGTTTTTCCATTGTGTGAAAAGTGTTTTGTAATTGTGTTCGTATAGTTGCTGGATTTGTTTTGGCAGGTAGACTCCCAAATCCTTATAATGTCTACAATAACTTTAAATGGGATTTTTCTTTCTATCTCTTGCTGTTGGGCTTCTTTAGAAACATATAGGTATGTCGAGGATTTATGTAGGTTTATTTTATATCCTGTAACTTTGCTGAAGTTATTTATTATTTCATGTAGTTTTTTACTTGATTCTCTAAGTATATCATCATATCATCTGCAAAGAGTGATAAGTCTCTTCTTTGCCTATTCTAATTCCTTCAATTTCTTTTTTCTCTTATTGCTAAAGCTAACATTTCTAGTACCAAATTGAGTAACAGGGATAATAATAGACATCCTTGCTTCACCCTGATCTTATTAGAAATGCTTCTAGATTATCTCTATTACATATACTACTTGCCGATAGCTTAAGGGAGATGCTACTTATCATTTTAAGGAATATTCCATTTATTCCTATGCTTTCTAGTGTTTTAATTTAATAGGAATGGGTGTTGTATTTTGTCAAAAGCTTTTTCTGCATCTATTGAAATGATCACATGCTTTCTACTAGTTTTGTTGTTGATATGATCAATTATGCTGATAGTTTTCATAATATTTAACTAGCCTTGCATTCCTGGAATAAATCCTACCTGGTCATAGTGTTATTATTCTTGAGATAAGTTGCTGTAATCTTCTTGCTAATATTTTATTTAAAATTTTTGCATCCATATTCATTAGGGAAATTGGTCTATAATTTAGTTTTCTGTTTTGACTCTTCCTGGTTTAGGTATCAGAACTATATTTGTGTCATAAAAAGAACTTGGTAGGACTCTGCCAATTTTCCCAAATAGTCTATAAAGTATGGGAATTAATTGTTCTTTAAATGTTTGATAGAATTCACATATAAAACCATCTGGCCCTGGAGAATTTTTCCTAGGAAGTTCATTGATGGCTTGCTCAACTTCTTTTCTGAGATGGGGTTACTTAGGTAATTTATTTCCTCTTCTGCTAACCTGGGAAATTTATATTTTTGTAAAAATTCATCCATTTCCCTAAGATTGTCAAATTTATGGGCATACAATTGGGCAAAACAATTCCTAATTATTGTTTTAATTTCTTCTTCATTGGAGGTGAATTTATTCTTTTCAATTTGGTAATCTGGTTTTTTTTTTAATCAAATTGCATCAATTTTATTGCTTTTTCATAAAACCAGCTCTTAGTTTTATTTATTAGTTCAATAATGTTCTTGATTTGAATTTTATTAATCTCTCCTTTCATTTTCAGTATTTCTAATTTGTCATTTAATTGGGGATTTTCAATTTGTTCTTCTTCTAGCTTTTCCAGTTACATACCCAAATTGTTGATCTCCTTTTTCTCTATTTTATTCATGTAAGCATAAAGATATAAAACTTCCCCTCAGAACTGCTTTTGCTGCATCCCACAAGGTTTGGTATGTTGTCTCATTATTGTCATTCTCTTGAATGAAATTATTGATTGTTTCTATGATTTGTTCTTTGACCCACTCATTCTGTAGGATTAGATTATTTAGTTTCCAATTAATTTTAGTCTATCTTTCCATGGCCCTTTATTACATATAATTTTTATTGCATTACGATCTGAAGAGCATGCATTTAATATTTCTGCCTTTCTGCATGGATTGTGAGGTTTTAATGCCTTAGTACACGGTCAATTTTTGAGTATGTGCCATTTATTGCTGAGAAAAAGGTATATTCCTTTTCATCTCCATTCAATTTTCTCCAGAGGTCTATCATATCAACCTTCTCCAAAATTCTATTCACCTCCTTAACTTCTTTCTTGTTTATTTTGAGGTTAGATTTATCAAGTTCATAGAGGGGGAGGATGAGGTCTCCCACTAGTATAGTTTTGCTGTCTATTTCTTCGTATAACTCTCTTAACTTCTTGTCTAAGAATCTGGATGCTATACCACTTGGTACATATATGTTTAGTAACGTTATTACTTCATTGTCTATGGTGACCTTCAGCAGGATATAGTTTCCTTCCTTACGTCTTTTAATTAGATCTAGCTTTGCTTTTGTTTTGTCTGAGATAAGGATTGCTATCTCTGCTTTTTTTTTTACTTCAGCTGAAGCATAATATATTCTACTCCACTTTTTTACTTTTACACTGTGTGTATCCCCATTTCAAATGTGTTTCTTGTAAACAACATATCACAAGATTATGTTTTTTAATCCACTCTGCTATCTGCTTCTGTTTTATGGGAGAGTTCATCCCATTTATATTCAGTTATGATTACTATCTGTGTCTATCTCTCCATCCTATTTCTCCCCATTTATGCTTTTATTTCTCCCTTCTTCCTTCCCCTCCTCAACAGTTTTGCTTTTGACCACCCCTTCCCTCTAATTTCCCTTCCTAATCTTACCCTTTTCCCTTATTACTTCTTCCATTCCTTCTAACCACGCATCCTTTTCTTCCCTGTTCCCCTCCTTCTATCTATAGGGCAAGTTAAATTCCTATACTTAATAGAATATGTTATTCCCTCCTTGAACCAAATCCAATGAGAATAAAGCTCAAACAATGCTCTTCTCCCTCCCTTCTTTCCTTCTATCATAATGTTTTTATGCCTGTTCATGTGATGTAATTTGCCCCTTCCTACCTCCTTCCCTCTTCTCCCATTATAATCCCTTTGCACCCTTTAATTAGGTTTTTTATCACTGCATCAGTAATTTATACCCACACCCTCTGTCCATGTCTTAATAAATGTACCATTCTCAAGATTAACAAGTATCATCCTCCCATATAAGGATATAAACAATTTACCCTTATTGCATAATAAGGTTTTTTTTCCTCTTTTCCCCCCTGTTAACCTTTCTATGCCTTTCTTCAGTCTTGTATTTGAAGATCAAATTTTCCCTTGAGCTCTGTCCTTTTCATCAGGAAGGTCTATAAGTCCCTTATTTCAGTGAATGTCCATCTCCCTGCCTGAAAAATTATGCTCAATTTTGCTGGGTAGCCGATCCCTGGTTGTAGTCCAAGCTCTTTTGCCTTTAGGAATATCATGTTCCAATTCCTCCGATCTTTTAATGTAGAAGCTGCAAGGTCCTGTGTGATCCTGACTATAGTCCCGCAATATCTGAATTGTTTCTTTCTGGATGCTTGCAGTATTTTCTCCTTGACCTCATAATTCTGGAATTTGTCTACAATATTCCTTGGAGTTTTCAATTTGGGGACTCTTTCCATAGGTGATCAGTGGATTCTTTCCATAACTATTTTACCCTCTGGTTCTAGGACACTGGGGCGGCTTCCATGGATGATTCCTTTCTGCCCAAAACTGGTGGAGATCCCCAGGCTCTTTTTTTCACTATAACTTTCTGGAAGACCAATAATTCTTAGATTATCTCTCATGGATCTATTTTCCAGGTCAGCTGTTTTTCCAATGAGATAGTTTATATTTTCTTCTATTTTTTTCATTATTTTAGATTTTGTTTGACTGATTCTTGATGCCTCATAGAGTCATTAGTATCTACTTGCTCAATTCTACCTTTTGATGAATTGTTTTCTTCAGTTAGCTTCTCTAACTCCTTTTCCATTTGGCCAAATGTACTTCTCAAGGAGTTATTTTCTCCAATTCTCTGCACCTCCTTATCCATTTCACCAATTTTACTTTTTAAAGATTTGTTCTCATCAATGACTTTTTATTTCCATTTTGCCAACTGTATTTTTAAAAGAATTGGTCAATTTTTCTTTTACCTCTCTAATTTGGCTTATAAAATCCTCCCCGCATTCTTCCATGAATGCATTTTGGGTTTGAGACCAGTTCATATTCCCTTTTGAGGTTTCAGATGTGGATATAGTGTCAATGCTGTCCTCTTCTGAATTTGTATTTTTATTTTCCCTGTATCCACAGTAAGAGTCTATGGTCTTTGCTTTTCTAGTGTGCTTCTTCATTGTGACTGCCTTTTTCCTGGCTTTTAGAGTGGATCTCAGGACTGGGGGGGGGGGGGGCGCACAGCGGAGCCAAGATAGCAGCTAGAAAGCAGGGACTCGCCTAAAGCTCTCCCCCAGAACCCTCCAAACACCTATAAAAACGGCTCGGAACAAATTCTAGAACTGCAGAACCCACAAAATAGCAGAGGGAAGCAGGGATCCAGCCCAGGACAGCCTGGATGGTCGCTGGGTAGGGTCTATCCCACAGAGCTAGGAGGGGAGCAGAGCCCAGTGTGGGCTGCGCCTGGACCAACCACACCAGAAGCCGGGTGGAACAGGCCCTAGCGCCCTGAATCAGTGAGCTGTGGCAGTTACCAGACTTCTCAACCCACAAACACCAAAGACAACAGAGAATGTTAGTGGGAAAAACTTCTGGAACAGAGTGAAAGGAATTTGCAGTTTGGCCACCTCCCCAGAGGCAGAGAAGGTGGTGCAGCTACAGACCTACAGCTGCAGTTGCTTCTGGCCCCAGGCCCACCTGGTGGGAGGAATTAAATGGTGGATCAGAGCAGGAGTGCAGAGCCTGCTCAGATCTGAGTCGCAGTCATGGTTTGGCAGTTCTTGGGGGAGGAGGAGCGCTGCTGTGGCAGAGCTTGCTGTGTAGAAATAGCTCTGAAAACAACAGCACAGCCCCTTAAGCATGGAACAAAGTACTCTCTATGCTATAAGCAGTCATAGCCTGACGAAAAACTCAAGGGTCATGTAGTTGGCTGGGAACATGGCCAGGCAGCGAAAATGGACTCAGCTTCAGACTCAGACTTTGGAATCCTTCTTTGGTGACGAAGGAGACCAAAACATACAGCCAGAAGAAGTCAGAAAAGTAAAAGAGCCTACATCAAAAGCCTCCAAAAAAACATGAACTGGTCTCAGGCCATGGAACAGCTCAAGAAGGATTTGGAAGAGCAACTTAGAAAAGTAGAGGAAAAATTGGGAAGAGAAATGAGAGTGATGTGGGAAAACCATGAAAAACAAGTCAATGACTTGCTAAAGGAGACCCAAAAAAATACTGGAGAAAATAACACCTTAAAAAATAGACTGAAGTGGATCTCTGCTTGTGGGGCACAGGGGTCTCTGTCCCAAGTTTCTTGTGCTAGGATCTAGTGGGCTGGTTACTGGCTTTGTGTGCTGTGACCTCTGGGTCTGTCAGCTAGAAGCTCTATCATGCTGCAGCTCACCTGGTGCTGAGGTAGAGCTGGCTGGTCTGTGCCAAGGATCGAGGCCAGATGATATCTTTTTGAGTTTCCCTGAGGTTACACCAAAGCTCACAGCATGAAGTGTAGTGGAAGGGTGGTCTGGCTGCTGGAAGTCTGCCCTTCCCCTAGGGCTGCACTATAGCAAGAGTAGCCTCAACCATTGTCTACACTGGTGTCTGCCAATTCCCCTGGCTGTGTGAAGGCATGCCTAGGTTCCTGGTGTTGACGCTTGCTGGTTCCACCCCCTGGGGCTCAGGATCTACTGCTGCTCTGCTGAGATGGGGTTTGCTGGGATGCCTCCCACCCTGTACTGGTCCCCTTCAGCCACAGAGGCACCCTTCCCATTGATCTCCCTAGCCTCCTGAATTGACGGCTATACCCCTATTGTTGGTACACCATTCTGAGATTTTTCCTGGGGAATTATTCTCTGGGTTTTTCAAGGTCAACAAGGTGGGGGTTGTTTTAGAGTACTTACAGTTTAATCTGACATCTTTACTCCTAGAAGTTCAAGTAGGTGACTTTCACACATTTAGTCTGTGGACTGATAGCCCCAGGAGTAGCTGCTGCCACTGCCACAGGCCCTGCGCTTCTCTCTCACCCAGCTCTGAGAGACTTCTTGTCTTACTCTGAAAGGTCTGGGAATCGCCAGTCTGCCAGGACCCATTCTCACTCCACTATGGTCAGGTATAGACCCGTGCACTCTGTGCTCTCCCAGCCTGGTGCAACAGATCCTTCCTGTCAACATTCCTGAGTCTCCTGGGCTGGCGATCTGCCACACTCTGTCTCCAAGTAGATTCTGCCACTCTCAAATGTGTTCAGATTCACTGTTTTAGAGATATCTGAAAGAATTTGTGAGAGAGCCATCCTGGTTCCACCCCCCAAGAAATCTCTTAATAAAAACTCCCAGAAACATAAGTCAAATTCTGAAACTTCTAGGTAAAGAAAAAGAAATGTTACAAGCAGTCAAAAAGGAGTTCAAGTATGATGGGACCAGAACAAACATCACACAAGACTTAGTAGCTACAACTCAAAAGGAGAGGTGAGCTTGTAATATAATATTCCAAAAGGCAAAAGGTAAAAATCTTACAATTAAGGAGAACCTATTGGAAAAAACTAAGTAAAATTCAACAGGGAAGAAAATTGACCTTTAATGAAGTAGAGAATTCCCATCCATGCCTGATGGGGAAAAAGCAAAGCAAAGCAAAACAAAACTGAATAGACAACCTGAAATGGAAATGGCACCAAGAGAAACCCAGAAAAGTACCTATATAGGTTTATTAACAATGGAATGTGTGGAATCTACTGTTTTCGTATTAACACGGGGACATGAAACAAATGTTTTCTCAGAGCCCTAACATCATTAAAAATCATAAAGAAAGGTAAGAATGACATAAGGTCTGTGGGTGATTTTGTTCTACTGGTCCTATGAGAAGACAAAGATGAGAGGAGAAGGGAACTAAATTAGGGCAGAAAGGAGGACGAAAGGGGAAGGAAATTACTATTACATAAAAGAAGTGTATAAGATAAAGAATATATACCCACAGAAGGAGTGGGAGAAGAGGCATCCAGTAAGTTTCACTTTCATTTGAATGAGATAAAGGAAGTTTGAACCTATTTCTTCTGAAAAAAAAAACCCACAGATATTGCAATAGAAATATACATTAAATTCGAAAGGGAAATAGGAAGGGATAGGGACATGAGAGAGGTAGAGAGGGGTCTAAGAAAAGGCAGGGTAGGTAATGGAATAGTCATAGTCATAACAAATTTGAGTGTTGGAGAGAGAAATATGAAGGGAAGATTAAAAGGAAAGAAGATAAAAACATGGAACAGGGGGCAGGGTGAAGGCAAGACGAAGAGTTCAACAGAGAGAAAAGGGACTGAAAATACAAAGGGGCTCTGAAATACAAAGATTAACATAAATAAGGGGCTGCAGTAAAATCTATTACATTCAGACAAACTCAAAAAATCAGGTGTAGCAATTATAATTTCAAATGAGGTCATAAATGATAAAAAGATATAATCTGGGAAACTGTATTATGCTTAAAGGCATCACAGATTATGAATCAATATAAATACTTAATGAACGTGTATATCTCATAGCACAGAATCAAAATACTTCAAGAAAAACTGAATTGGGAGAAAGAGTAAAACCAGTATATTAGTAGATCTCAATGTGCTATATACAGACTTAGAAAAATCTAACCAAGCCACAATGAATTAACAGCAATATTAAACATATATGAACCAAATGGCATAGCATCCAAATTCTTAAAGGAAAAATCAAATGAGTTACAGGAGGAAAGAGTAAAACTACGTAAGTGAGAGGTCTCTGTTTACTCCTCTCAAATCTAGATAAATCTAACAATAACATAAACAAAAAAACATTAAGGGGGTGATAGAATTTTAGAAAAGTTAGATATGACAGACATCTGGAGAATATTAAATGGGAATATAAAGGAATATACCTATTTCAACTGCAGTGATAAAAATCTCACAAACAAATGCAGAAAAGCAGAATTATAGAATGCATCTTTTAATAATTATAATGCAACAAAACTGCATTCCATAAAGGGCCTTTGAAACATAGATAAAAATTAATTAGAAACTAAATAACCTAGTCTTAAAGAATGAGTGAGTCAAAGAACAAATCACAGAAACAATCAATAATTTCATTAAAGATAATAATAACAACAAGACAAAATACCAAAATTTGTGGGATGCAGCTAAAGTAGTATGTAGGGGAATATTTATATTTCTAAACATTTACATTATTAAAAAGATATGCAAAATTTTTAAATAAAATATTAGCAAAGAGATTTACAATGTTAGTATGACCAGGTTGGATTGATACCAAGAATACAGAACTGGTTCAATATTAAGAAATCCATAAGAATAACTGACCATACAAGAAACAAAATCAATAAAAATTATGATTATTTCAATAGATGCAGAAAAAGCTTTTAACAGAATACTACACCACTCCTGATTAAAGAAAGCATAGAAATATCTATCTAAAATCAAGAGAAGCATTATATGTAATCATCAGAAATACTGTTCCTGTGTAGGCCAAGCCAACATAGTAATAATGATAATACTATCTAAATTAATTTACATATTCAGTGCCATACCTATCTATCATATAGACCTAGGAAAAAAATAATAAAATTCAACTGAAGGAAAAAAAGGTTAAGAATAGCAATGGAATCAATGAAAAAAAAAAGGTGAAGAAAAGGGGCATAGCAGTACCAGATATCAAACTATACCACAAGGCTGTAATGATCAAAACAATTTGGTACTAGACAACAGATAAAGTGGTTGATCAATGGAACAGATTAGGTAAGCAATTTAAAGCAGCACAGTATAAATGTGCACAGTAACTTAGTGTGTTTGGTAAACCCAAAGATATCAGCCAGTGGGGCAAAAACTCACCATGTGACAAAAACTACTGAGAAAATTAGAAAGCAGTCTGGCAGAAACTGGACAAAGATCAATATCTGACACTGTATACCAAGACCCAAAATGGGTACATGATTTGGAAATAAAGGGTGATATCATAAGCAAATTAATGGAGCATGGAAGAAATTACTTGTCAGATCTACAGATAGGGGAAGATTTCATGACCAAAGAAGAGAGAGGTTCACAGGAGGCAAAGTGGATAATTTTAGTTACATAAAGTTGCAAAGTTTATGCACAAACCAAACCCATCCAGCCAAAATGACAAGAAAGGCAGGAAACTAGGAGGGAAAAATCTTTGCAGCAAGTTTCTCTGATAAAGGTCTTATTTCTTAAATGAGACAAATTTACATGAATAAGAGCCATTCTCCAATTGACAAATGGTAAAGACATGAACAGGCAGTTTTCAGAGGAAGATATCAAAGCTTTCAAATAGGCATATAAAAAAAAGCTCTAAATCACTAATAAGTGGAGAAATGCAAGTTAAAAGAACTTTGAGATACTACCCCATACCCATTAGATTGACTCAGATGACAGAAAAGAATAATGATAAATGCTGGAGGAGATGTGGGAAGATAGGGACATTAATGTATTGTTGGTGGAGTTGTGAACTCATCCAACCATTCTGGAGAAAAATTCAGAAGTATAACCAAAGGACTAGAAAGTTGTACATACCCTATAACCCAGAAATACCACTGCTAGATCTGTATTCCTAAGTGATCAATGAAATAGGTGGGGGAGGGAGAGAATTTGGAACTCCTGGCTCTGTGACTTACTATCTGTATAACTGTGGGCAATTCACTTTACTCCTCTGAGAATCAGTCTCCTCTTTTGTAGAAATGAGGGGTTGGATCCAATGACCTCTAATGTCCCTTCCTGTTCTACAGCTATGATTCTATGCATATGTAATGATGCAGAGAAAAATAAGCAGAACTACATAATAGCTACAGCAATGTAAATGAAAAAATAATTGAAAAGAAGCAGAATTTTGAGCAATGTGGAAAAAAAAAAAAAGAAAAAGGTATAGACCCTGGAAGACAGGCCTCTTTCTCTTATGGCAGAGAAAGAAACTATGAGGACAGAATATTTTCTATACTATCAATAGCTACTCTGTATCAGGTATTTTTACTTTTGTGTACACTGCTTGTGTGTGCACACGTTTGTTACAAGGAAAGGTTTACTATGAGGGTGGGAAATGGATGTAATATAAAGACAAAAGACATCAAGTATTAGAAATGTTCTCTACCCTCAATAAGCTTATGATTCTAGTTGGTCAGATCAGAAATAAGCATACGAAAAAGTTAAATAATGATAAAAGACATTAATAACATTATATGTAAACTCCTTCAAACTATAAAACGTATACACTTTTTAATACACAAACCAGCCTGTGATTTATTACCAAATAAATTCTATAAATAGCTGCACAAAAGTCTTGAGGAAGATGTCCCCTTCAGGTTAGGATGACTGCAGAATACTCTAGGAAATAAGAAGGATGGATATTACCTGAGTTTTGGAAAGGTGACTAGCATTTGATCATCATATTCTCCACACAAATGATTCTAAATTTTCTCTACTTCCCTTAAGTTCCTAATCACTGTAAACTCTTCATCTTTTCATCATGCTTCAGAAGATATATCTTCTTTCATCCTTCTATATGTGGTTTAGGTTCCATTCCTCAAACCTCCTCCAGGTCTTTTCTGATGAATTATTGAGGTAGTACAGTGGATAGAATGCCGGACTTGGAGTTAAGAAGACCTAAATTCAAATCCTACCTAAGACACTTATTAGCTGCATAACTTGGGACAAGTCACTTAGTATCTCCCAGATTCGGTTTCCTCATTTGTAAAATGGGGATAATAACAGCACCTATCACACAAAGTTGCTGTGATGGTCAAATCCCTTACTGAACTTACAAACAGGGGAATAAGACACATAGATAAGACAGAATTTACTTTATGACAGATAATTAAATACATCTATGTATTTGAGTTGAATTTTAAAGGGCAAATAGGAACTGAAAAAGCAAAGAGAGACAAGGAAGGCAATTCACACATAATGAACAGAAGGAGCAAAAGCACGGAGGTGAGAAAATAATGAGAGTAGATAAGTTTTCAGAAAAAGGCACATGTGTTCCATAATGCTGTGATGAATGAAGTCAAAGAATGGTATTTAGTTATTTCCCCAGCTCTACTGAGACTGTACTATGCAAGGATGGAACACACTTTAGAATGCCTGGGGCAGAAAGATGTCATAGAAATAACTTCTTTCCCACTTTCTTGGGTATAAGGCTAATCAGTAAGTGAAAGATCTTTCCCACCCACTGAATAGGCCTCAGGTGGGGCCAACAAAGGGAGGCCTGAGTAGAGGCAGGCCCACACCTTTGTCATGCCTATTGGGGTTAAAGACTCTTCTCACCCACTCAAAAGACCTCCTGTAGGAGGCCTAATTAGAAGCAGGTCCACACCCTTTTGCTAGTTAGGATGAGAGATGTGAAGCCCTCAGGGCTGTAAAGGGAGTTGCTAGAACCAGAGCCAATGGTATGCGCACTTAGTTCTAGTCAAGCAGATGCTGGCTAGGACTATATAGAGACAGACCAGAACTAAGAGCAGCAGGACTGGGAGCAGTAGAACTGAGAGCAGCAGGATTCTGAAGCTGACATGGAGAGGACATTGATGCAGCACACACTGAGGGAGAGCCAGCATCGAGAGAGAGAGAGAGAGAGAGAGAGAGAGAGAGAGAGAGAGAGAAAGAGAGAGAGAGGGAGAGAGACTGCAGAGCAAAGAGTGCCCAACAAGAGAGTTGCAGAGATCAAGGAACTAGGAGTCTGAAGAGCTGCAGGAGACAGTGCTGAGCAGAGAGTTAGGATTTGTGAGTGATTATTTATGGGGGTGGGGGAGGTTGAAGGATGGCTTGCTATAATACTTTGTTATAATTTCCTTGTTGCTACACTGAGGTGGGCTTACTGGTTTTGGAATGTAATTGCTATGGTATGGAACTGGAATTACTGGTCCTGGGATTGGATTCTCTCGTGTCTAAATAAATGTTATACTTCCTCTGCCATTTTTTTAAATTCATTTAATATATTTAGTTTTCAGCATTGATTTTCACAAAAGTTTGAATTACAAATTTTTTCCCCATTTCTACCCTCCCCCCACTCCAAGATAGTGTATATTCTGGTTGCTCCATTCCCCAGTCAGCCCTCCCATCTGTCACCCCACTCCCCTCCCATCCCCCTTTCCCTTCTTCTCTTGTAGGGCAAGATAAATTTCTATGCCCCATTGCCTGTGTATCTTATTTCCTAGTTGCATGAAAAAAACCTTTTGTTGTTGTTGTTTTTGAACTTCTGTTTGTAAAACTTTGAGTTCCAAATTCTCTCCCCTCTTCCCTCCCCAGCCACCCTAAGAAGGCAAGCAATTCAACATAGGCCACATGCATATCATTCTGTAAAACCCTTCCACAATACTCATGTTGTGAAAGATTAACTATATTTTGCTCCTTCCTAACCTATCACCCTTTATTGAATTTTCTCCCTTGACCCTGTCCCTTTTCGAAAATGTTTCTTTTTTTATTACCTCCTCCCCCTGTTTGCCCTCCCTTCTATCACCCCATCTTTTTTATCTTCTTCCTCCTTCTTTCCTCTGGGGTAAGTTACCCACAGGAAATACCACAGGTGGTATTCCCTCCTCAGGTCAAATCTGATGAGAGCAAGATTTACTCATTCCCCCTCACCTGCCCCCTCTTCCCTTCCTACAGAACCACTTTTTCTTGCCACTTTTATGTGAGATAATTTACCCCATTCTATCTCTCCCTTTCTCCCTTTCCCAATATATTCCTCTCTTATCCCTTAAATTGATTTTATTTTTTTAGATATCATCCCTTCATATTCAACTCACCCTGTGACCTTTGTGTGTGTATATATATATATGTATATATACCTACATATATACACACATAGACATACACATATGTATATATATATATGTTTACATATATATATATGCATATTCCTTTCAGCTACTATGATATTGAGGTCTCATGAATCATACACATCATCTTTCTATGTAGGAATGTAAACAAAACAGTTCAACTTTAGTAAGTCCCTTATGATTTCTCTTTCTTGTTTACCTTTTCATGCTTCTCTTGATTCTTATATTTGAAAGTCAGATTTTCTATTCAGCTCTGCTCTTTTCACTGAGAAAGCTTGAAAGTCCTCTATTTTATTTAAGTTCATATTTTGCCCTGGAGCATGATACTCAGTTTTGCTGGGTAGGTGATTCTTGGCTTTAATCCTAGCTCCACTGACCTCCGGAATATTCCAAGCCCTTCGGTCCCTTAATGTGGAAGCTGCCAGATCCTGTGTTACCCTGATTGTTTTTCCACAATATTCAAATTGTTTCTTTTTGGCTGCTTGAAGTATTTTCTCCTTGACCTGGGAGCTCTGGAATTTGGTGACAATGTTCCTAGGAGTTTTCTTTTTGGGATCTATTTGAGGAGGCGATCGATGGATTCTTTCAATTTTTATTTCACCCTCTGGCTCTAGAATATCAGGGCAGTTCTCCTTGATTATTTCTTGAAAGATGATATCTAGGCTCTTTTTTTGATCATGGCTTTCAGGTAGTCCAGTGATTTTTAAATTATCTCTCCTGGATCTATTTTCCAGGTCAGTGGTTTTTTCAATGAGATATTTCACATTGTCTTCCATTTTTTCATTCCTTTCCTTCTGTTTTATAACATCTTGATTTCTCATCAAGTCACTAGCTTCTACTTGCTCCAATCTCATTTTTAAGGTAGTATTTTCTTCAGTGGTCTTTTGGACCTCCTTTTCCATTTGGCTAATTCTGCCTTTCACGGCATTCTTCTCCTCATTGGCTTTTTGGAGCTCTTTTGCTATTTGAGTTAGTCTATTTTTTAAAGTGTTGTTTTCTTCAATATTTTTTTCAGTATTTTTCTGGGTCTCCTTTAGCAAGTCATTGACTTGTTTTTCATGGTTTTCTTGCATCATTCTCATTTCTCTTCCCAATTTTTCCTCTACTACTCTAACTTGCTTTTCCAACTCCCTTTTTCAGCTCTTCCATGGCCTGAGACCAGTTCATGTTTTTCTTGGAGGCTTTTGGTGTAGGCTCTTGCACTTTGTTGACTTCTTTAGGCTCTATGTTTTGGTCTTCTTTTTCACCAAATAAGGATTCCAAAGTCTGAGACTGAATCTGGGTGTGTTTTCCGCTGCCTGGCCATGTTCCCAGCCAACTTACTTGACCCTTGAGTTTTTCGTTGGGGTATGCCTGCTTGTAGAGCAAAGAGTACTTTGTTGCAAGCTTGAGGATGCACCGTTGATTTCAGAGCTATTTCTATACAGCCAGCTCTGCCACCCCAGCACGCCTCCTTCCTCAAGAACCACCAACCCGGACGCAAATCTTCAGCAGGCTTTGCACTCCTGCTCTGATCTGCCACTTAATTCCTCCCACCACCTGGGCCTGGGGCCAGAAGTAACTGCAGCTGTAGTTCTGTAGCTGCACCTCCCCCGCTGCCTCTGGGGCTGTGGCCAAACCGTGAACTCTATCCCCCACAGCTTTTCCCACTAACCTTCTCTGTTGTCTTTGGTGTTTGTGAGTTGAGAGGTCTGGTAACTGCCACAGCTCACTGATTCAGGGTGCTAGGGCCTGTCCTGCCCGGCTCCTGGTCTGGCTGGTCCTGCTGCTTCCCACGCTGAGCTCTGCTCCCCTCAGCTCCATGCATGATAGACCTCATCCATCGACCATCCAGGCTGTCCTGGGCTGGATCCCTGCTCCCCTCTGCTATTTTGTGGGTTCTGCAGTTCTAGAATTTGTTCTGAGCCATTTTTATAGGTTTTTGGAGGGACATGGTGGGGAGCTCACATAAGTCCCTGCTTTCCAGCCGCCATCTTGGCTCCACCCCTGCCTTCTTCTGCCTTCTACTTAGAGAATTTCTTATACCTTGCGATTCCAAACCATATAGGCATGTTCATGGTCATTCTCGAAGTCATGAATGTTGCCTTACTGATACATGTCTTACAGTGGATGGGTCAAAAGACCTGGACATTGTATCCACTTTATTTGTATAGTTCCAAATTGTTTTACAGAATGACTGTACCACTTCACAGTTCTGCCAACAATGCATTAGCATGCCTAACTTTCTACAACCCCTCCAACGTTGATTATTCCTACCTTTTTCCTCTTTGCTAATTTGTTCAGGATGAGATGAAATGTCAGGATTTTACTGACTGATTTTTGTTAGGTAAAGGAAAAACTGAAATAGTCATTTAAATAAATGTTTTAGTCTTTAAGAATCTCTGGAAGAGGAATGTTGAGAAACCATCATTCTAAAGGTAATTAAGAAAATTTAATTAGTTGAGTATTCAAAGTCCCTTTGCCATTAAAATTTTATCAAACATTTATACTCCAAGGACCAGTTTAATAGTAATAGACAGTACTTGATTTAGAAACTTTGTTTCTTACGTGACTTTGCATATATAAAGCATAGCAAATGATCTAAAAACAGTTATATTACTGGAATAAAAGAAAAAAGCCCACTGTATTGACACACCTTTGTCAAGAACCCAATGTCTGGTTTTTAAAAAATTCAACTGTATTTTCAGTATTGAATTATTTCTCTTCCTTTCTTCCCTCCCCATCCACTGGGAAGGCAAGAAAAACAATACTCATTACAAATAGGTATAGTTATGCAAATTAAATCCTTACATTAGCCAAGTCAAAAATGGAAGGAAGGAAGGAAGGATTTATGCCTCAATATGTAATCTGGGTCTATCAGTTCTCTATCTAGATGAAGGTGAGCAGCATGTTTTATCATGAGTCCTTTGGAATTACTATGTGTTGATCAGAATTACCAGGTTTATCAAAGTCGATTATTTTTACCATATTGTTATTTCTGTACAAATTGTTCTCTTGGTCCTGCTTACTTCACTTTGATTCAGTTCATACAAGTTTTCTCAGGTTTTTCTGAAACCATCTCTTTCATTATTTCTTAAAGCACAACAGCATTCCACATCACAATCATATACCACAATTTGTTCAGACATTTACCAACTGATGGATATCCTTTCAGTTTTCAATTATTTGCCACTATAGAGCTGCTATATTTTTGTACATATGAGTACTTTCCATCTTTCTTTGATTTCTTTGGGATATAGACCTAGAAGTAGTATCACTGGGTAAAAGAGCATGCTGTTTAATAGCTTCTTGACATAGTTCCCAATTAACTGCAGAATGGCTGGACTAGCTCAAAGCTTCACCAACAGTACATTAATTACTGTACCTATTTTCCCCCATCTCTTCTAGCATTTGGCATTTTGTCATCTTAATTACTATGAGCACCTCAGACTTGTTTTAATTTCCATTTCTCCAATTATTGGTGATTCAGAGCATTTTTTAACATAACTATGGATAGTTTTCATTTCCTCCTCTGAAAATTACTTGTTCATATCCCTGGGCCACTTATCAATTGGGGAATGGCTTTTTTTCTTGTAAATTTAACTGTTTCCTATATATATATCTTTAAAATGAGATCTTTATCAGAGAAATTTTTTGCAAAAGTTTGTCTTTCTAATTCCCTTTTCCTCTAATTTAATAAAATTTGTACATTTTACACCCTGTAAACTTCTCTATCACTTGTTTAGTCATGAACTCTTCCCCTAGCCATAGATCTGACAGGTAATTTCTTCAATGGTCCATTAATCTACTTATGACGTCCTCTTTTATTCTAAATCAGGTATCCATTTTGAGCTCATCTTGGTATACAGTGTCAAATGTTGGTCTATGTCTTGCTTCTGCCAGACTACTTTTCAATTTTCTCAATAGTTTTTTGGCAAATGGTGAGTTCTTGCCCCAACAGCTGGTATCTTTGGGTTTATCAAGCACTAGATTACTGTGTTCATTTATACTGTGCTTCTTTAAAGTGTTTACCTAATCTGTTCCATTGATCAATCACTCTATTTGTTATCTACTACAAAACAGTTTTGATTAATACAGCTTTTTGGTATAATCTGAGACCTAATACTGACCAGCCCCCCACGCCCTTTTCCTTCACTTTTTTTGTTTGATTCCCTTAATACTGTTGGCCTTTAGTTTCTCCAGATGAATTTTATTGTTTTTTATAGCTCTATAAAGTAATTCTTTGATAGTTTGATAGGTTCAGTACTGAATAAGTAAATTAATTTAGGTAGTATTATCATTCTTATTAGGCTAGCCTGGCCTATCCACGAGCAATTAATAATTTTCTAGATCTTTATTTGTGTGGAGAGTGTTGGAGAGTGTTTTACTGTGCTCAGAGCTCCTGTGTATGTCTTGGCAGGTAGACTCCTAAATACTTTATGCTATCTGTAGCTGTTTTAAATGGAATTTATCTTTCTATCTTTTCCTGCTGCATTTTGTTAGCAATATACAAACTCTGTAGGCTTATTTTATATTTTGCAACTCTGTGGAAGTTGCTACTGTTTGCTATTGTTTCAATTAGTTCTTTAGTTGACTCTCTAGTGTACTCTAAGTAAACTATTATACCATCAGCAAAAAGTACTAACTTTGTTTCTTCTTTGCCTGTGCTTAGTTCTTCAACTTCTTTTTCTTGTCTTACTGCTAGACCTAGTATTTCTAGTACAATATTGAAGAGTAATGGTGATAATGGTCAGCTTTGCTTCACCCTTGATTTTACTGGAAAGGCTTTAGTGTTTTTAACAGGAATGAGTGCAGTATTTTGTCAAAAGCTTTTTCTTTCATCTACCAACATAATCATGTTTTTTGATGGTATGGTTATTAATATGGTCAACTATGTTTATAGTTTTCCTAATATTGAACCAGCTCTGCTTTCTTAGTATAAATCCAGCCTGGTCACAGTATATGATCTTTTGTGTTATACTGCTGAGGTCTCCATGGTAATGTTTTATCTTAAAATTTTGTATCAATATATGTTAGAAAAAATGGTCTAGTTTTCTTTCTCTGTTTTGACTTCCTGGTTTAGGTATCTAGATTATATTTGTGTCATAGAAAGACTATGGCAGGATCCTCTCTTTACCATTTTCCCCCAAATAGTTTACTACCAGAATTAATTTTTCTTTAAATGCTTGGTAGAATTCACTTGTAAATCCATTTGGTCCTGCTTTTCCCTCTGAGAGTTTATTTATGGCTGATTCAATATTTTTTTCTAAGATACAGCTATTTACATATTCTACTGTCTGTTCTGGTAACCTGGGAAATTTATATTCTTGTAAATATTCATACATTTCACTTACATTGTCAGTTATATTGGCATATAATTAGGTGAAAGAACTAATAATTGCTTTTTCCTTCATTGGTTATGAATTCTATTTCATTTTTGATACTATTAATTTGGCATTCTTTCTTTTGTTCAAATTAACTATTGGCTTACCTATTTCATTAAAGTTTTTTTAAAAACTCCTAGTTTTATTAACTTTTTTAAACTTTCAATTTCGTTAATCTCTCCTTTGACTTCTAGGTCTTCTATTTTGGTGTTTATTGAGGGTTTTTAATTTGTTGGCTTTCTAGTTTGAGGTATGCTTTTTTTAAAGTTGCATGCCCAAACTGCTGATGCTTTCTCTTTTATTGATTTAAAAAAAAATTTAGAGATATAAATATTCCCAAGTACTACTCTGAGTCTCAAAATTCTCGCATTTTCCTCACTTGGTCAATCTTATCTTTAATGAAATTACGGATTGTTCCTATGATTTGTTCTTTGACCCACCCATTCTTTAGAATTAAATTAGTTTTCAATTAATTTTTAATAAATGCTTCAAAAACTTCTTATAGAATGTATTTTTATTGCATTATGGTAGGAAAACTGCATTTAATAATTCTACTTCTCTGCATTTGTGAGTTTTCTATGCAATATGTGTTCAATTTTTGTCAAGGTGTCATATACAACTGAGAATAGGTATACTCCTTTCAAGTCCCATTCAATTTCTCCAGAAATCTCTATCAAATCATATCTAATTTTTCTAAAATTCTATTCATCTCTTTAACTTCATTATTTTATGGTTAGATTTATCTAGGTATGAGGGGGTATGAACTGAGGTCCCCCACTATTACAATTTTACTATTTTCTTCTTGTAACAACTTTTTCATTAGTAATTTAGACGGTATGTCATTTGGTGTGTATACACCCACACCTACACTCAGTAGGATATTAAATTATTTATGTACCTTTTGGAAAGATGTAGTTTCCCTGTTTCTCTTCCAAAAGTCGAATTTTAAAATGCTCTATAGTACCCTTTTATTAACATACCTTTTCCTTAAAAAAATATGTTAAATATGTCTCTCACGTTAACATTATGAAAAAAAATTTTGTTCATGCTACTTCTTACCTCAGTCTGACCTAATGAACAACTCTGATTCAACAAACTAAATTAACCCCCTACAAAAACCAAAGCTGTAGTAGTGAAATGCCTCTGAGTAATGAAGTGCTAATCTAAAAGCTATGCATTCTCATCTTATCTCAAGGACTATCTAAGACAAATATATGGACAAGGCTTGGTGTATTCACTGAGACACTTATTTTCTAATCTGCAAAATAAGGACAAACTAGGCTCAGGTGTTGATGAATAGCATGATTTATTGAATTAACACCTCATAAATTTATATTTTATTCATTTAAAACCTAATACAATTTAAGTTAAAAAAGCTCATTTTAAAAAGCTATTGTAGTCTTATATGTGTGTATACCATATGTGTGTGTATACAGACATACATTTAGAAAACCTACTTAAACACCAACAAGTTGTTTTTCAAAACTCAGGAAAAACACTTTCATTTGTTTATAGGAAGGAATTGCTCATTATAAATTATTTTTATTTACTATATTAACCATCAGACTCTATAAGAGTCAATCCTTTCCTTTTTCCTCTCCAAGTTATTGCTGAGTCTGACAACCACAGGTATATCTCATTTAATACAACAAATCCCTGGAGAGGATAACTTTACACTGACTTCATAAATTTTGTATTTTCTTATCTCAAATCACAATTTCAGAATTAAGTTTCCACAAAACAATTCTGGATCTAAAACATTTTAACTGTTTAAGAAATGCACTATTTAAAGTTAAATATTTAACAAAAAAAATCTCTAACAAAACAATAGTACTCAATAAGGCAAATAAATCACAGCAAATGAAACTGGTGATTAAGGTGAAGGAGAAGTTTTCATAACTTTTTCACTCAGAAAATGAAGAAAACCATGGGTGCTATAATTTTTCTTTGGCTGTATCTTTTTACTTGCTCAGCTCTAAGTCAATTCACCTCTCAGTGTCTGAGTTTCCCCATCTAAATTACTAGGGTATTGTAAGAGATGATTCAGTCAAATTCAACCAAGATTTATTATGTGCAGAACTATACGCTAATTGTGTGTGGAAGATGCGAAGTTTGGGTGAAAACACTGCTCTACCTTCATGGAGCTCACAGTCTAGAAGGGACAGATATTAAATGTAAATTATTATACAAAATTACAAATAGGGGGCGGAGCCAAGATGGCCGCATGAAGGCAGCGTCTTACCGGAGCTCTCTCACAAGGTCTGTCAGATTCCTATAAAAAAGTGAATTCGAGCAGATTTGAGAGAGTCAGAAACCGCGAGGAGTCTGCGTGGGGCAAATTTCTGAGCCGTTAGAGTCTGAAAGGCCGGAGGCACGAACCTGTAGGCTCGGAGAGTGCTCGGTGAGGAGCTGCTGCAGACCAAGGCGGAAGCGGCTGGCCGGGAAATCCACGTGGGGGACGGGCTGGGAGAAAGCTGGGCGCCCAAAACCGGTGGAGATCCCCAGGCCTCCCAACACAGGACCGCAGTCTGTGGAAGCGACGAGAGGCAGCGCAACGCCACCCATGAAACACCGTCTCCAGAAGTTTGCAGCCCAAACGTATTAAACACGGCTTCTTGAACTTCCGGGAGTTCTTAATGTCCAGGTAAACAGCTCTAATCCCTCCCCTCCCCACCCAGAGAATCCCTGGGGGAAAAAAAAAGAACGCTGGAACTGAGCAGAAAGTAGTGGGTAAAGGTAAAAGGCTGGAGTAAAATATATTGTGCCTCAGCTAAAGAAAAAAAAGCAGGTGTAGCAATCCTAATCTCAGACAAAGCAAAAGTAAAGATAGATTTAATTAAAAGAGATAAGGAAGGACATTATATCCTGCTAAAAGGCACCATAAACAATGAAGCAATATCATCGCTTAACATATATGCACCAAGTGGTAAGGCATACAAATTCTTAGAGGAGAGGTTAAGGGAGTTACAGGAAGAAACAGACAGCAAAACTATAATATTGGGAGACTTCAACCTCCCCCTTTCTGAACTTGATAAATCTAACCTCAAAATAAATAAGAAAAAAGTTAAGGAGGTAAACAGAATTTTAGAAAAGGCACATATGATAGACCTCTGGAAAAAACTGAATGCGGATAAAAAGGAATATACTTTCTTCTCAAAAGTACACGGCACATACTCAAAAACTGACCATGTACTAGGGCATAAAAACCTCACAATCCAGTGCAGAAAAGCAGAAGTAGTCGAAGCATCCTTTTCAGATCATGATGCAATAAGAATCATTTTTAATGAAGTACCATGGAAAAATAAGCTA
Organism: Trichosurus vulpecula; assembly: GCF_011100635.1. Classification (NCBI taxonomy): domain Eukaryota; kingdom Metazoa; phylum Chordata; class Mammalia; order Diprotodontia; family Phalangeridae; genus Trichosurus; species Trichosurus vulpecula. Next base: position 438,960,062 of record NC_050573.1, on the reverse strand, counting down.
AAAACTAATTGGAAACTAAATAATTTAATTCTAAAGAGTGAGTGGGCCAAAGAACAAATCAGAGAAACAATTAATAACTTCATTCAAGAGAATGACAATAATGAAACAACATACCAAAACTTATGGGATGCAACAAAAGCAGTTCTTAGGGGAAGTTTTATATCCCTAAATGCCTACATGAATAAAATAGGGAAAAAGGAGATCAATGATCTGGGCATACAGCTGAAAAAGCTAGAAAAAGAGCAAATTGAAAACCCCCAATTAAATACCAAATTAGAAATACTGAAAATCAAAGGAGAGATTAATAAAATTCAAACCAAGAAAACTATTGAATTAATAAATAAAACAAAGAGCTGGTTTTATGAAAAAACCAATAAAATTGATAAACCTTTGGCCAATTTGATTAAAAAAAAGAAAGAAGAAAATCAAATTGCCAATATCAAAAATGAAAAGGGTGAGGTCACCTCTAATGAAGAGGAAATCAAAACAATAATTAGGAATTATTTTGCCCAACTGTATGCCCATAAATTTGATAACCTTAGAGATATGGATGAATATCTACAAAAACATAAACTGCCCAGGCTAACAGAAAAGGAAGTGAAATTTCTGAACAACCCGATCTCAGAAAAAGAAATTGAGCATGCCATCAATGAACTCCCTAGGAAAAAATCTCCAGGGCCAGATGGTTTTACATGTGAATTCTATCAAACATTTAAAGAACAACTAATTCCAATACTTTGTAGACTATTTGGGAAAATAGGTGAAGAAGGAGTCCTACCAAATTCTTTTTATGACACAAATATGGTACTAATACCCAAACCAGGTAGAGTCAAAACAGAGAAAGAAAATTATAGACCAATTTCTCTAATGAATATTGATGCAAAAATTTTAAATAAAATATTAGCAAAAAGATTGCAGCAACTCATCACGAGAATAATACACTATGACCAGGTAGGATTTATTCCAGGAATGCAAGGCTGGTTCAATATTAGGAAAACTATTAGCATAATTGACCATATCAACAACAAAACCAGCAGAAACCATATGATCATCTCAATAGACGCAGAAAAAGCCTTTGACAAAGTACAACACCCATTCCTATTAAAAACACTAGAAAGCATAGGAGTAAGTGGAACCTTCCTTAAAATTATAAATAGCATCTACCTAAAACCATCAACAAGCATTATTTGTAATGGGGATAAGCTAGATGCATTCCCAATAAGATCAGGGGTGAAACAAGGATGTCCATTATCACCCCTATTATTCAATTTGGTACTAGAAACGTTAGCTGTAGCAATAAGAGAAGAAAAAGAAATTGAAGGAATTAGAATAGGAAAAGAAGAAACTAAATTATCACTTTTTGCAGATGATATGATGATTTATTTAGAGAATCCTAGAGAATCAAGTAAAAAACTACTTGAAATAATAAACAACTTTAGCAAAGTTGCAGGATATAAAATAAACCCACATAAATCCTCAGCATTCCTATACATTACTGACAAAGCCTAACAGCAAGAGATAGAAAGAGAAATTCCATTCAAAGTTACTGTAGACACTATAAAATATTTGGGAGTCTATTTGCCAAGACAAACCCAGGGCCTATATGAACATAACTACGACACACTTTTCGCGCGAATAAAATCAGATCTAAATGAATGGAAAAATATCAGTTACTCATGGTTGGGCCGAGCTGGTATAATAAAAATGACAATTTTACCTAAATTAATCTATCTATTCGGTGCCATGCCAATCGAACTACCAAAAAATTATTTTACTGAGCTGGACAAAATAATGACAAAATTCATCTGGAGGAACAAGAGGTCTAGAATATCTAGAGTATTGATGAGGGGAAGTACTGGAGAAGGTGGCCTAGCGATACCAGATATTGAACTGTACTACAGAGCAGCAGTCATCAAAACTGCCTGGTACTGGTTAAGAAACAGGGGTGTGGATCAGTGGAATAGGATAGGTACACAAGTAGGAGAAATCAACAAGTTTAGCAATCTACTCTTTGATAAACCCAAAGAGGCTTGCTTCTGGGCTAATAATTCATTATTTCACAAAAACTGTTGGGAAAATTGGAGAGTGGTGAGGCGGAGGCTGGGCATAGACCAATATCTTACACCATGTACCAAAGCGGGGTCAAAATGGGTTCATGATTTAGGAGTAAAGGCCGATGCTATGGGTAATTTGGGAGAGCAAGGTATAGTCTATTTATCAGATTTATGGAAAAGTAAAGAATTCATGACCCAACAAGAGATAGAGAGCATTACAAAATGCAAAATGGATAATTTTGATTATGTCAAATTGAAATGTTTTTGTACAAAAAAAGCCAATGCAACAAAAATTAGGAGGGAAGCAGAAAATTGGGAGAAAATCTTTGCAACTAGTATCTCTGATAAAGGCCTCATTTCTAAAATATACAGGGAACTGAGTCAAATATATAGGAACACAAGCCATTCCCCAATTGAGAAATGGTCAATGATATGAACAGGTAGTTTTCAGAGGAAGAAATTAAAGCTATCTATAGGCATATGAAAAAATGCTCTGGATCACTACTGATTAGAGAAATGCAAATCAAAACAACTCTTAGATACCACATCTCTCCTGTCAGATTGGCTAAAATAACAAAACAGGAAAATGATAAATGCTGTCAAGGATGTGGGGAGACTGGAACATTGTTACATTGCTGGTGGAGTTGTGAGCTGATCCAGCCGTTTTGGAGAGCAATTTGGAACTATGCCCAAAGGGCTATAAAAATGTTCATACCCTTTGACCCAGCATTACCAATTCTAGGGTTCTATCCCAAAGAAATCACACAAGTGGGAAAAGGACCCATATGTACAAGGATATTTATAGAGGCTCTTTTTGTGGTAGCCAAGAATTGGAAATCAAAGGGATGCCCATCAATTGGGGAATGGCTGAACAAGCTGTGGTATATGAAGGTAATGGAATACTATTGTGCCATAAGAAATGGGGATGATACAGACTTCGTAACAACCTGGAAAAACCTATACGACATAATGCTGAGTGAGCAGAGCAGAGCCAGGAGAACATTATACACAACCACAGATATATGGATTATGTGAGGACCAACCCTGACATACTTCACTCTTCTCAGCAACGAAAGGTGCAAGGACAACTCCAGGGGACTCATGATGGAGAATGCTATCTTCATTCAGAGAAAGAACTGTGAAGTTTGAATACAGATTGAGGCGCACTACATGCTTGCCTTTTTTGCTTCTCTTTTGTTTTTGTTTTTGGTTTTTTTTGTTTGTTTGTTTGTTTGTTTGGGTTTTTTTTGGTTATGTCTCTTCTTTCTCATGATTCATTCCATTGGTCATAATTCTTCTCCACAACTTGACTAGTGTATAAATTAATTCAATGCGAAGTTATACATGGTAGTTATATGAGATTCCAGGCCGTCTTGGGGTGGGAGGGGGGAGGGAGGGGAGAAAATCTGGAACTCAAAATTATGTAGAACCGTGTGTGGTAAACTAAAAATAAATAAATAAATTTGAAAAAAAAATTACAAATAAGCACAAAACATACCAACAGAGTAACAATAAGCACAATGTGAAATCTGAGCCAAGGAATTAATCATTACTGACTTTTAGTGAAGTATATATACATGATGAAGCTCTAAAATGAATAGGACTTCATAATGTCTATCCTTAAGAAAGCATAATTAAAGAGTCCTAAATATTTCTTTTTTGGTTTGCCTCCAAGTCTGTTTATACTCAGAAACAAAAAGGTTATTTTTTGAAAAGGCAAGAGCAAAAAAGAAATTAGGACCATGGCAAAACACTAAAAAAAAGATGCTTAATTTGGTTTTTAGTAACCAAGGTCCAAAACTTTATTTTGGTTAAAAACTTATAATTTAGTGACAATACTTACCTTAGTGCCAGTTGGACTTGAGGAACAAGTAGGAATGATCTCAGCTATTGGACCAAGAATACATGACAATGAATTTCTATGGAAACTTGAAAGCAGCCTGGCAGAAACTAGGTACAGACCAACTAGATTTACACTGTGTCCCAAGATAAGCTCAAAATGGGTATGTCATTAAGACATAAAGGGTGATACTATAAGCAAATTAGGGAAGCACAGAAAAAATTACCTGTCACATCTGTGGATAGAGGAAGAGCTCATCATCAAACAACAGAGAGAGTGGTTCATGGGAGGTAAAATAGTTTTGATAACATATAATTAAAAAGGTTTTGCACAAACTAAACCAATGCAGCTTAGAAGAAAAGCAGGAAACCAGGAGAAAAGTGTTGAAAATTTCTCTGATAGAGGTCTCATGTCTCAAATATATATATGGAACTGGGCCAAATTTATAAGAAAAAGAGCCATTCTCCAACTGACAAATGTTCAAGGGTTATGAATAAGCACTTTTCAGTGGAAGAAATCAAAGTTTTCACTAGGTATATAAAAATGCTCAAAATCACTAATAATCAGAAAAATGAGAATTAAAATAACTCTGAGATATAAATGTTGGAGGGGATATAGGAGAATAGGTACAGTAATGAACTACTGGTGGAGCTGTGAATTAATCCAAACTTTCTGGAGACTTATTTGGAACAAAGTCCAAAAAGCTACTAAACTGTATATTCCTTTTCACCTAACAATACTATACTAGGTCTATATGCCAAAGACATCACAGAAAAAGAGGAAGGACCCATATATACTAAAACATTTATAGCAGCTCTTTTTGTGGTAGCAAAGAACTGAAAACTCAAGGGATGTCCATCAATTGGGGAATGGCTGAACAAGTTATGGTGTATGAATGTGATGGAATACTATTATGCTGTAAGAAATGATGGAGGGAGTGGTTTTAAGAAAACCAGGAGGACCTGAACAAACTGATACAAAGTGAGGTGAGTAGAACTAAGAGCTCAATTTAAACAATAACCTCAATATTATAAAGATAATCAACTGTGAAAGACTTGGAAACCCTGATCAAAACAATATACCCCATAATTCCAAAGGACTCATGATGAAAAATGCTATCCATCTCCAGAAAGAGAATTGATGGTCTCAGAACACAGACTGCATCATATTTTTTCTTTCTTCTTTTTTCCTGAACATGAATAATACAGAAATATGTTTTGCATGACTTAATACATATGATGGATATTGTAATTCTTGCTTTTTCAGTGGGTGGGGAGTGGGTGGAAGGAGAGAGAATTTGAAACTGAAAAGAAAAATAAAATTTTATTTTTTAAAAAAGGAACAAGTACAAATGAAATTAAGATTATCCAATGACAACTGGAAGAGACTTGGTAAATATATTCATTAAAGCACTTTTAAAACCTTAAAGAGGCATATTCATGATTAGCTATCATTATTACCTATTAAAAGCCATTTACAGTGCCTAGTAGTACCTGGAACAAAGCAGGCAATTAATTGAATTGAAAGTACATATTTAAAATGTGTAAATGTGAACATACACTATAAACATTTCCTTAGAAAATCTCATTGAGATTTTTCATCAAGGGTGATTGACCCCTTCTTCTGCCCCTCAAACCAATTCAGCTAAAAAATTAGAATGGAAACAGTTAAATGGGGAAAAAAAAATATTTGCAAGTAGTTTCTCTTGATAAAGGTCTTAATTCCAAGATAAAGAAATAAATAAAATGCTTCATCTTAAAAAAAAGGACCATTCCCTAACAGATAAATGGTCAAAGGATATGAACAGCTTTCAAAAGAAAGTTAAGCTTTCAACAGACATAGAAAAAAATGCTCCAGATTACTAAGAATTAGAGAAACTCAAATTAAAACAACTGTCGCTCCATTTTACTGACAGAAAAGGAAGGTAGGGGGCAGAGCCAAGATGGTGGCTGGAAAGCAGGGACTTGCTTAAGCTCTCCCTCAAATCCCTCCAAACACCTGTAGAAAATGAAATAGCAGAGGGAAGTAGTTCTGCAGCCCAGGATGGCCTGGATGGTCACTGGGAAGGGTCTATCGCAAGGTGCTGGGAGCAGAGCGCAGCCCAGTGTGGGGCCATGCCAGGACAGACCAAACTGGGAATAGGTTCAGAGCAGGCCTTAGGGCCATGAATCACTGAGCTGTGGCAGTTACCAGACTTCTCAACACACAAACGCCAAAGACGACGGAGAAAGTTAGTGGGAAAACTGCTAGATCAGATGAGAAAGTGGTCTGGCCCCAGCCCTGGGGATAGCGGAAGTGGTACAGTGGTGGTGTCAGCAGCAGCAGGAAGCTCCTGCAGCTGCTTCTGGAGTCCCTTGCTCACACAGTGGAGGAATCAAGCAGCAGACCACAGCAGGAGTGCAAGGCTTGCTTTTGCCCTGCTTGGATCTGGGTCAAAATCCTGGTTGGTGATTCTTTGGAGAGGAGGAGCACTGCTGTGGCAGAGCTTGTGGTGACAGTGGAGTAGAAGTAGCTCTGAAAACAGCAGTGCAGTCCCTAAAGCTTGGGACAAAGCACTCTCTACTCTACAAGCAGTCACGCACTGACAAAAAGCTCAAGGGTAAAGTAATTGGCTGGGAACCTGGCCAGGCAGCAAAAAAGGACGCAGACTCAGACTCATACTCTAGAATCTTTTTTTGGTGACAAAGAAGATCAAAACATACAGCCAGGAGAAATCACAGTAAAAGAACCTACATCAAAAGCCTACAAGAAAAATATGAATTGGTCTTAGGCCATAGAAGAGCTCAAAAAAGATTTGGAAAAGCAAGTAAGAGAAGTAGAGGAAAAATTGGGAAGAGAAATGAGATGCAAGAAAATCATGAAAAACAAGGCAATGACTTGCTAAAGGAAACCCAAAAAAATACTGAAGAAAATAACACCTTAAAAAATAGACTAACCCAAATGGCGAAAGAGTTCCAAAAAGCCAACGAGATGAATGTCTTGAACGGCAGAATTGGCCAAATGGAAAAGGAGGTCCAAAAGACCACGGAAGAAAATACCACCTTAAAAATTAGACTGGAGCATGTGGAAGCTAGTGACTTGATGAGAAATCAAGATATTATAAAACAGAACCAAAGGAATGAAAAAATGGAAGACAATGTCAAATATCTCATTGGAAAAACCACTGACCTGGAAAATAGATCCAGGAGAGATAATTTAAAAATTATTGGACTACATGAAAGCCATCATCAAAAAAAGAGCCTAGACATCATCTTTCAAGAAATTATCAAGGAGAACTGCCCTGATATTCTAGAGCCAGAGGGTAAAACAGAAATTGAAAGAATCTACTGATCTCCTCTTGAAAAAGATCCCAAAAAGAAAACTCCTAGAAATATTGTCACCAAATTCCAGAGCTCCCAGATCAAGGAGAAAATACTGCAAGCAGCCAGAAAGGAACAATTTGAGTATTGTGGAAACACAATCAGGGTAACACAAGATCTAGCAGCTTCTACATCAAGAGATCAAAGGGCTTGGAATATGATATTCCAGAGGTCAAAGGAGCTAGGATTAAAACCAAGAATCACCTACCTAGCAAAACTGAGTATAATGATCCAAGACAAAATATAGACTTTCAATAAAATAGAGGACTTTCAAGCTTTCTCAATGAAAAGACCAGAGCTGGATAGAAAATCTGACTTTCAAATATAAGAATCAAGAGAAACATGAAAAGGTAAACAAGAAAGAAATCAATAAGGGACTTACTGAAGTTGAACTGTTTTGTTTACATTCCTACATGGAAAGATGATGTGTGTAATTCATGAGACATTTCTCAGTATTAGGAGAGTTGAAGGGAATATAGACAGAGGGCACAGGATGAGGTGAATATAAAGGTCTGATATCTATAAACAATGAAATTAAATTAAGGGATGAGAGAGGAATATATTCAGAAAGGGAGAGATAGAATGGGGTAAATTATCTTGCATAAAAGTGGCAAGAAAAAGCAGTTCTGCTGGAAAAGAAGAGGGGGCAGGTGAAGGTGAATGAGTGAACCTTGCTCTCATCGGACCTGACTTGCAAAGGGAATAACATACACACTCAATTAGGTATCTTGCCCCACAGGAAAGTAGGGGGAAGGGGATAAAAAAGGGGGATGACAGAAGGGAGGGCAGATAGTGGGAGGAGGTAACCAAAAGCAAACAGTTTTGAAAAGGGACAGGGTCAAGAGAGAAAACTGAATAAAGGGGGACAGGATAGGATGGAGGGAAATATAGTTAATCTTTCACAACAAGGGTACTGTGAAAGTGTTTTACATAATGATACATGTGTGGCCTACATTGAATTGTTTGCCTTCTTAGGGAGGGTAGTTGGGAAGAGAAGAGGGGAGAGAATTTGGAACTCAAAGTTTTAAAATCAGATGCTCAAAAGAAAAAGTTGTTTTTGCATGCAACTGAGAAACAAGATATTTAGGGAATGGGGCATAGAAATCTATCCTGCCCTACAAGAAAGCAAGGGAAAAGTGGATGGGGCGGGGGTAGTGGGGTGACAGAAGGGAGGGCTGACTGGGGAATGGGGCAATCAGAATATATGCCATCTTGGATTGGGGTGGAGGGTAGAAATGGGGAGAAAATTTGTAATTCAAAATCTTGTGGAAATCAATGTTGAAAACTAAAATATTAAATAAATTTTAAAAATTTCTACATATTGTAAAAAAAAAAAAAAGGAAGGCAAAGAATGTTGGAGGGGCAGTGAGAAAATAGATACTACACTGGTCCAGCCATTCCTGAAAACGCTTTGGAACTATGTCCCCAAAGTCACTAATCTTTTGATCCAGTGATACTACTAATAGCCCTCTCCCCCGGGGCAAAAAGATCAAATACAGCAGAAGAGCATTTATATGTACAAAAACATTTATAGCAGCTCTTTCTATGGGGGCAAAGAATTGTATTCTAAGGGGATGTTCATTAATTGGAGAACCACAACAAATTAGGGCATGCAAATGTCGTAAACATTATTTTCCTGTAAGAAATGATGTCCTCGAAGCATATGCAGTTTTATTTTTTTCTATACTTGCGATTTGATTGGTGTGAGTTATCAGGGAGGAAACTTCCAATACCAATGCATATCAACAACTGTTCTATAGCTGAAATAGTCTAAGAGAGTTGCCTGAGCTAACTGATTTGCATAGAATCATAGGACTGGACCAGAATGTGTTAGGAACTGAACCAGGGGTGGGGAATCTGAGGCCTCAAGGCCACATCTAAACTTCACAGAACAAATCTCCTTAATAGGAGGATTTGTTCTGTAAAACCTGGACTTAGTCAAAAGGCTGTACCCAAGGACCTAGAAGGCCACATGAGGCCTCGAGGCCGCCAGTTTCCCACTCCTGGACTAGACTTAAATTCAGGTCTTCTTGACTCCAAGGCTAGCTCTCTATCTACTATGTATGCCATGCTGTCCTTCTTATGTATAGCACTCTCATAAAAATAAAACTCTTATAGGTAGGAAAGTAGTTAGCTAGGTCCATAGTTGTTGATACTTACCTAGTCACTCTTTTTTGTTTTTTTAGCAGTAATATAAGTTCTGAGATTTCCCCCAGAGCTTTGTCTCTCCTTTTCCTTCAGGTAGCAATCTTTGAATGCTTTCATAGTTTTCTTACAACCAGCAAAGAACTTCTCTGTGTAACTCAGTCTTGTCCAGCTGTTTTTCCCATCTTTTCTCTATTCAGTGAAATTTCTACTTCCTCTAATAAGAACATCCAGAACTATGATGGTGAATTGAAATGTGAAAGCTCCACTGTCCCCAACAGGGAAGAGGTTTATTATAAAGTTCTTTACAGATCTTATCCATATTTTTGTCTATCTGTTGCTGTTTCTAGGTTCATATTTAAATGCCCCCAGAATAATTTTTCTTACTTTGATCTCTTGCCAAATTTGCTAAAACTAGTTTTACCTTCCACTCTTTGTTTTTACAAAATAATAATTCCAAATAATCTTTTAACATCTTTACTCCTAAGATTTCATAAGCAAGTTTATATGTGAAACTGATGTCCTTGGTTGCCATCTTTCTCTTCTTTGCGAATAAGTTGTATATTGCTGCCCAAGGCACTTTTTAGGCTTTTTGGTGTCCTTGTAAATCAGCAGGTGATTTCATTTGTCAAATTTTTGCATGGAATTATATTTGGCATCAATGTACTTTGCTGCAACTATATTACCTTTTTGGGGCATAATAATTTGCTTAGAAGGTCAAAACAGGGTTGTTTCAGTTGCCAACTATACCTTTTATTCATTTTTACTCTTTTTTCCTCCTAGCTTTGTACCCATTTTTATCTTGGCCTTAACAAGTTGCTGGTCTAAATGCAACACAGGCAACTGATTCAGGAACAACTCAGACTTTAGTGTACAGCCATTTCCAGTCTGTTAAAAATACAACCAATTTCACTTTGCATGATGCTGTTTGGTACTTGTCATGTCCAGTACCTCCTGGTTCTTTCCTTCACAAAAGTATTTATTCATGATATATAGATGTTAAACTTCTGTGTAGACCACAAGTCTTTGGCTTCTCTTATTCCTTACTTTTGAGTCTGATCTTTTTTTTGTCGTTTTTACCATTCCCAACTTTGCAAAAAAAAAAAAAAATTTTGATTATCAAAGTATAGTACACACTGATTGAACCTGAAGGCTCTTACTCTTACTAAATCCTTACAGGATTCCTCTGTCTCTGAGTACTATAAGCTTCAATTATTTTCATCATAATCTTTTTACAAATATTAATGAGAGCTACCATACAAATGACATTATTACAAATCTAAAATAGCTCCTAATGGAAATGGGACATCCAGATTAAAAAATCTAGTGTATTTATTAGCTCACAATTGCGTAGCTGCAGCCTTTTTTCTCTCTATGCCACTAAAACTCAGGGGATAAGAAGATAAGGGAAAAAATCATGGCAAAGTTACATGACAGGCAACATGGTATAGTAGTAAAAATGTCAGTCAGAGTCCCCAGCTTTGAAGTCTGCTTCTTTTGCTTACTAGTTGTATAACTTTGGGAAAGTTACTGACATGCCAGTTTCCTTGTCTGTAAGTTAAGCGGACTGAACTAGAGAATTTCAGATTCCTACCATTTCTAAACTTATAACTATAGAAAAAAGTAACTTTAAAAAAACACCTTGAAGTAAAATAAAAAGGGATTATTCTAGTTTTTAATTTAAGAACATGGAGCATAAATACCAAATAAATATGAAGAAGAGATAAAGACAAAAATACTGAAAGAAAGGGACAAATGCAAAAGGAGAGAAAGAAACATGCGGACAATCCCATACAGTTCAGGCTTTTAAGTAAAATTACATTATGCAAATTCAACTTTATGTAAGGAAATCTACATTTCAAAAATATACCTATGTTAACTTTACTGTACAGTACTGTGCTCTCTCTTTGCTCCTGCCCCTTGCCTAGTTAGGCATTCCATGGTTTCCAAACCTCCTACCACCACCACAAAAATAAATAAATAAATGAATGAATGAATGAATGGCGAATGAATGGACAGATAGCTGGATACACACACACAAAGAGAGACAGAGAGACAGGGAAAGAGATAGAGACATCCTCCAAGCAAGAGCAGAATAACGGATGCATGAAGAGACAGATGGAGGCCTGGCTTGAAACCTCGAGCACCAAAAGAGGAAACCTTTGCCCCAAGGGTCTGTCTTCTGTCTGTCAATGTTTGGGTACTGTGTGTCTGTCGCTGACCCTTGCACGTCACCTATTCTCTCTGTCCTCTCCTGTGTTCATATCCAGGTGTCTGCCCCTCTACCATGTGTTCTTCCTCTCAGTTTTGGCCAAGCTCGTACTTTTGCTTCTCTGTCCCTGACCCCCATGGGTCCTTGAACCACGGGCCCCTTTCTGCCTCCTTCCTTTTCCCAGGGTGCAAATTTGTATTATGTAAAAATTGCTTTTCATAGAGGTCTATAGAACAGTCCACTTAACATAAATTCAGAGCTGTCTGTATATTGAGAGCTACAGATAGTAAGAGACCTCACATAGAAAAACACATGGCAAATTCTGTAGAATAATAAATAGCACCATCTTCTAATTTTTATAAGGATATTGCCACTAAAAACTTTTAAAGTTATGCTGTATTTTTCCAACAATTGGGAAACCATCATCTCTTGGTACTTGAAATTGAGATCTAGAAGTTCTTTACTCTCAGTTTAGATGTTGGAACTTTTTTTCCACTGAAATTGTGATTTCAGCAGTATAGGGAAATTCTGGTAAAGAATTCCCACTATAAATTACAATGAACACCTTTACAATTTATAGTGTTCTAGAGGCATCAGGATGCAGGGTCACTGAAGCCAGTAAGTATCAAAGGTGAGACTTGAACCCAGGTCTTCCTGACTCTAAAGTCAGCTTCCTATACTTTACCCAAGTCTGCCTCTTTCTGGAATGACAAAAGTTTAATGAGCTAATACTTTGCACCTAATGGATACTTACTAAGTGGTTATTAAATAAATAACATTCTAAAAGGAGTATTTTATGTGAATACAATATTTTAAGGCATTGAAGAGTTCCATCACAACTTTTTTGGAACCATTCCTTATTGATTAAATAAAACAGAACCTGCAGTACTTTCTGGTCTTTCTCTTGGAGGGTTTGGTTGGGCAGGCAGGAGAAACCTAAAAGACTCTAACAAAGTTCTTTACAGCCACTTAAAATCTAAATTTACATAAAATAACCATTTCAGTTATAAACTTGAAAAGAAAATAAACTATTCCAGGGCTTAGAATTCCACTGACTTAACAAACACTGGCACAAAGTTTCTCACTGGATGACACTCAGGAGCCAAGATCTTGATAGGCTAGGATGGTGGACCAAAAATAACAAGATGAGATATTAAAGGGACAAATGTAAAGTTTTACATTTTAATTTTTAAAAAATCAACTTTTCCAGCAAATTATCCCCAGTATCACTGACCCCTCCCCCATCTTCAATCTCCTATCTAATGTCTCCTTCCCTGTTACCTACACATGTCCTCCTATCCTTAAAAAACAAAAACCAAAAAAACCCTCTCACTTGATTCTACCATGTCTACCATACCTGTTGTCCTGTATCTCTTCTCCTTCTGTCAGGCTGCTTCTTTTCAGTTTCCTTTATTGATTCTTCATCCATTTCATAGCTTCTAATACTGGGGCCCCCAAGACTTTGTCCTGGGCCTTCTCTTGTCACTTTATACTATCTCATTTGCTGATCTCATCAATTTCCATGGACTCAATTATCATCTCTACGCATATCATTCCCAAAGGTATAAACCTAGTTCTAACCTCTATGCTCAGCTACAATTCAGCATCTCCAGCAGCCCCTTAGACATCTCAAACTGGATGGATGCCCCAAAGGCATCTCAAACTCAACATGTCAAAAACAGAACTCATTGTCTTTTCCCTCCAAACCTCCCCCTTCTGAACTTTCCTATTACTGTGGAAGACACCACCATCCTTCCACTTATCCAGGACCACAACTTTTGTGTTATTCTCAATTTTTGCTCACCCCACATATTGAATCAATTGCAAAAGTCTGTCATCTCTCTCTTCACATCATCTTCTGTAGGTAGACATTCCCTTTTCTCCATTTAAACAAACACAACTCTAGGCTTTCATTACCTTTTGCTTACTATTGCAATAGTCTTCCAATTAGTTTCCTTGTCTCAAGTCTCTCCCCACTACAATCTATCTTCCACTCAGTTGCCAAAGTGATTTTCCTAAACAGGTCTGATTAAGTCTGCCCTGATCACTGTAGCTCTCTATCACCATTGAGAATCAAACTATTTGGCATTAATGCTCCACATAGCCTGGCCTAGGCCTAACCTTCCAATCTCCTAGTACTTTTTGAATTGATAATTAATTTATGAAATTATGAAATGGCTGGCACTCCCAATTCTTTGGGTACTTACTGGGAAAGATCATGATTGGCAGCAGGAAACAGCTGCAATCACATTTTAATACGGTACAGAGACAAGCAGCAGCAAATGGGATACAGGGGTAGATGGTGGTTTGGTTAAAGGTGACAGGGTGGTCCAGACAGTGTTGGGGAAGGAGACTGGAGGTGGGAAAGGCAGGAAGTATCAGTCACATAACCATCGATTAGAGTTGGGAGCACTCAGCAACATGGACCTGTCAGAGACAGAAGAGTGCTTGGCTGGGGGGGGGGACGCCTGAAGTCTCATTCTAAGTCTAGGGCAAACACATTGAGTGGAATTATGGGCATAATTTTGTTGAGTTTTAGGGGAGAAACAGACTAACTCCTATCTATGCAATCTTGGGGTTAGTTCACTAACATATATAAATCATCTCAAAGGCATCAGTAAAAGTTCAAAGTCATCACCCCAAAGTTATCAGCACCTTTTTGATGTTCTGCTGGTCTGGAACTGTGGAAGTCTGGAATTTGTCTGGCATTTACGTATCATAGGACCAGAATCCTAATAGCAGTACCTAGATGGCTTCTCCTAATTCAGCACATATTACCAGGATGTGAATTTTGGTTAATGTATGAAACAATTTGTAGATTATGCTCTTTTGATATCTTTGAGACAGTCTGTATGTGACTTCCAGGTTCCCCTTTGCAAACTGACTTCTTGCTACTGCCCCTTTATCCTGGCTACTTAAAACTTACTATACTAACTAGAAGAAGAGTGGTCAGGGGACCAGAACAAGATACAATTTTAACACACTTTGCTTATCTTTCTCCTAGGACTCTGCATTCCAGCTACACTAACCTTGATGTTCCTTATATACAACACTCCATTTCCTGACTCCCTCCCTTTTGGCTGTCCTGATGACTGGAATGCCCGAAGCACTCATTTCTCCATCCTAGTTTCCTTTCCTCACTTTCAAATTCAATTCAAATCCTGCCTCCTCCAAGAGGCCTTTCCCTATTAGCTGCTGTCTTCCCCTCTCAAAATGCCTTCCAGCTACTCTATATATACTTGTCTCAACAGATGGGCTAAGCAAGATTGAGGGTAGTGGAAAAGTCTACCCCAAGCATGTGAAGTCTTCCCCCAATAGAATGGGTGGATGAGAACAATTTATTCCAAGAGCGAATGTGGCCTAAGCAGGCACTGTGGAGCACTTAGAGCTTGGTCAGACACTGAAGATGCCAAGGTCATGAATTGCATCCCAACACATCCACCAGCTGTCCCGACTTTTGTATTGCCACTGGACTTCAATGACTAAGGAAGACAGAGTGAGGTTGACGACTTTGTACAACTCTGTAGGTGTGAGTCTCTACTAATATGACGATCATACTCGTACAAGCCCTCAACACCTCATATCTGGACTATGCCAATAGCCTTCTGGTTGACCTCCTTGCCTCAAATTTCACCCTATGTCAGTCCATCCTCCATTCAGTTGTCAAATTAATATTCCTAAAATGGTCTGAACATGTCACCTTATTCAATTAACTCCAAAGACTCCCTATTACCTCCAGGATCAAATATAAAATCCTGTTTGGCTTTTAAATCCCTTATCAACCTGCTTCCTTTCAACCTCTCTAGTTTTTTGTCTACCTTAATCCTTCCTCCAAATGATTCAATCTGGTAATTACTCAAACTAGACAATCCATCTCCTGATTCTCTGTCCTTTCAATGACTGTACCTCATCAATGTAATTCTGTCCTCCCACCTCACTTCACCTGGCTTCTCTGCCTTCCTTCAAGACTCAACTTAAATCCCACCTCCTGTAAGGAGGCCATTCCAGATCACTCCCTGGCCCACTAATAATGTTTTCCCTTAATATTATGTCCCATTTATACTGTATATAGCTTTTATGTACATGTTTATCTTCCATGGTATCTTCCCCATTAAATTGTGAGCTCTTTGAAGGCAAGAACTGTGGTTTTTTGCCTTTTTCTTGTATCCTCAGCATCTGGCACAGTTCCTGGGGCATAATAAGTGTCTTAATAAATGTCTATGGGCTGACTGACAAGGAACAGCCATTGCAGAGAGGCAGAACTCAGTGCAATCTATGGAATAATTTCCTAACAATTTGAGCTTTTCAAAAGTGGAATGAATTGCTTTAGGAACTGGGAGTTTCATCTTCAGTGCAGATCTTCAAGAAAAGACTTAATGATTTTTTCAGAGATATAAGTGGTTATCAAAGACCTTTGTAGACATAATAGGCAACAGGATAATAGTGAAAAGAATACCAGACTTTGGGTCACAAGACCTAACAGTTAATTCCCAACCCTTGCATACATTGCACTCTAAAGCCAAGCAGACATCTAATTCTTCTTCTATGCAATAAATCTTCAAATATTTGACGATAACTCCATCACCCTGAAGAAGACATTTTAACAACTTTCTGAGCCTGTTTTCTCATTTATAAAATGGTAAGTATGTTACAGCTGACCTTATAGGATTGTTGGGAGGATCAAATTACTACAGAATGTATACAAAACATCTTCTAACCATAAATCTGAGTTATTAAAACATAATGCCTACTTTAGTTAAAACCTATTTATGTTGTGATTTCAGAGTTAAAACTTGAACCTCGTACAGGAAGTCTTTAAGATGTTTTTTGAAGACTTGTTTTAATTCAATATGCTAATTAACATAATTAAATAACCATTTTAGGTCCCCTCCAGTTTTTAAAGTATTCTGAAATTAGTACACATGTAATATGAAATATTAATTTAGGCTTTAAATTGCATCTGAAACCCTATTTAAGCCCTGTTTAAAAAGCATACAGAATGTTTAATTTAACTTTTAATATTTTTGAAAGTAAACAGGCCATGTTTTATATATATTTGTATATACACAAATATACAAATTATTAAAAATTGTTACTGATTTAAAATCTTAATTAGTAAAACAAATAATCAAGTAATATAATTAAATGGATATTTTTGCATATTGCCATATTAAGTGATAAATAAAAACAATTAGCTCTTGTGAATGTACTATCATGTGTAAAGTCACAATTTATTCTCAAAGCTAATTCACAATCTAAAAAAAGAGTGCCTTTTGATAATAAATAGTTCTTAACATAATAAAATCATAATCATCAACTTAGGTGAAAAT